>NC_063045.1:41410171-41538402 GCF_018812025.1 Megalobrama amblycephala | reverse complement strand
TCATTTAGGAAATGAGCAAAGGTTAAAATTTTTCATAGTAGGATTTTTGTTATGAATCCACACATAGAAGCTGGGCAGTCCAGACATCATTTGTAACACCTGAATTTGCAATAGCAAATTGGCAAAGCAGCTGTGTGCTCAATTTTTCTTTCTTTTTTCATTCCAAAGTATATGTTAATCTTGTCAAGTATTGTGTTCTTTGACATTACTCTTAAAGCGGACAGAGTCTCTCTCATAACTCAAAAACTGCTAAGCATAAAAAAAAAGAAGCTCAAAGCGATCTCCTTTGTACCTCTCTGAACGGACTCCAGCACTATCCATCAAATAATCTCCCATAAATCTGTTCTTTGCAATATCTGCACACATCAGTGAATAAAATACAACACACCTTTCAATGTAAAAAAATAAAATAAAAAAATAAAAAGCAGCTTTGTCAGCTACCCTAAAATGTGGTCTGATGTAATGGGATTGCCTTTGTGTGATGTTTGTACTTTTGGGTTTTGAAGTCTTTTATTTCAGTTTCTTTTATTTTGTTGTGGTTAATATTATAAAGGTCTCATTTCCTGTCTTTAGTTTCCTCTTCCTTCCACATGTTTATTGTTTCTAGTTTAGTCCTTGGGTGTGTCTCAGTCCACTCCCTAATCAGTTTCTGAAGCTGTCTTATCCGAATATTCCTACTTCCATAATATAGTAAGCAAAAACAGTATGTGACAGGAATATGTCGAAATAGTTTCATAAAACATTAGGCAAAATTACTCTGATGACCTATTGCTTCTGCTGAGACTCTGAAATGCACTTACAAATCATTCTTTACTATCCCATAAGGCCGCGGGAGAGGATTCATAAATGGTGGGTAAATGTGTGTTCACGCTATGTCATAATTACGAGATTTCAACTTGTAAAAAGCATTCACGTCCTTGTAGAACTCGTGATTACAATTTGTAAGCTGGGACTTTTCTAAGAACTATTACTTGTACCATATGATCACTGTACCACCTGACCTCTAAAGATTCATTTAGTTGATTCATCACTGATGCCAAAGAAACGCATAATTCCCAGTCCGATGACATGAACAGTTCAGAATAGAATGTCACGTGTTGTCATGTTGAAATTACGGTAATTACAGCATGGCCTAAATGCAGCATATGATGCAACTCTTGTTGCAGGTCACATGACAATCACAACGTGATAGATGTATTATGTCCAGATTGCATTCATGCACACATTCATAAATATAACACAAATTTTTAATGGTCAGAAAGCAAAAGAAATACCTACTCAAAGAGTATGGACAGAGTCAGCATATAAATGGCTGATAATACAGTATAGAAATACCCAGAATGCACCATAAAAAGCAGTGTGTCAGTACGATATGCTCACCTTTTTTTATTATCCAAAAAAGTAATGTTGAGAAATATTATTACAATATGTTTTCTATTTTAATGTATTTTAAAATTACATTTATTCCTGTGATGGTAAAGCTGAATTTTCAGCATCATTACTCCAGTCTTCAGTGTCACATGATCCTTCAGAAATAATTTTAATATTCTGATTTTCTGCTGAAGAAACATTTCTTAAACACTTGTACTGCATAATATATTTGTGAAAACCTATATCTGTTTTGCTTTTTAAAATTGTGGGTATATCATATGTGTCATCTGAATATTTTAACAGCTACACCACATATGTTGTTGATACCAGCTTTATTTGTGACCCTTATACAGGTATTTGAACAATCATTGTCTTAATGTTTAGTGGATCAAGGTACTTTCTAGGATCCAAATTTATGTTCATGATATACTGATTCACACCATGGAACTACTGAGTTAAAGGAGACACTCTAATGTCATCAGGGCCCTTTATGAGACTAAAACTTGGGTTTAAACAAACTTTACACAAAGAGGAAGCAAGACACACTGGCACTGTGTCAGCTTTCCATTTAAATGTTCTCTATTATGTGCTCTGTTGTGAAATGAATTATATCTGATATATAAAGATTCCTCTTGCGCACACAATAGGCCTGTGAGCACCTTCTTCCATCCTGCAATTCTCCTTTTTGAGCCATCTGTGCACTGTTAGGTTGCCAATTCCAAACATGTAATGGCTCGATTTGACATTAAAATAATATATATTTTCTAAAGCAGCCATTTGAGGGAGCAAAGGTTGGCAGCTCAGTTTACAGAGGAAAGCTTTACGTGAGTAAGACTTACACTAAGTTAATCCTCCTGTCACAGGTAGACTGATTACTCCATAGAAAAGAAATAGGATAAAGTAATAGTATGACTGTCTTAACTGCACCAAATGACAAAAGTGTCTCGGGGTTGCAGAAATTTGCTCACGCTTGTTAGGGAAGAAACATTAGGGATTCTACTCAACACCACAACTGGAAAAGGCCTAGATGAGCTGGAGCTTCATTAGAGAGTAAAACATGTAGTTTCATACAGACAGGATACAGTTACCCCAATTCTTTGCAGCTTTTTCTTTTCTTTTTTCCACATCTATAAGACTCTCAGTGTTGGAAATACTGAACACATCTATTTAGCTGTCACGTCTGTGAAGTCTAATGCAAAAAAACAAATTATATTCTTTTGCTTCATGACTTTAACACTTCTGCATTCATTATGGCATTATAAATGGCAGATGGAGTTGATGAAAAAGGAAAATCTTGTGCAAGTCCCCTGAATAGTAAAGTATTAGAGTTTGCTCTTTTATGCATAGAAATATCAAATTAAAACTGCAAAATCCATCGCAGGATGAATTATAATATAATATCTACTAATATAATGATTTTATTTTAAATAGAGGAATATTCATTTAAAATTTTAATATATAAAATATTTATAGTATAAATATTTGATAGATTTTCAATAATGATCCCATACTTTTGAACCCCACTGTATCAGATAAGTATCTTATTCTATTTAAATTCAGCTGCTGAAAACCAATGTAATATATACATATCTACAAATATTTTTTACAGTTGTCATGTCACCTATGTGTTCAGTAAGGACTACAGGCTGAAAAAGAAGGGGTTAAGAAAACAGTCTGTAAAATGCATGAAACCATGACTTAATAAGGGAGCGTCTGGCCAGGTTTTAGACAGGCAGATGTGGGCTGCGTGGATGGATGGGGCTTGGATCCAAGGCTGGGCCTTCACAGCATTAAATAACATCTGTCAGTCAAATTACTTCCACTTCCAGAAACATCCATTGTTAAAGGCCTTCAGAGGGTATGAGATCTGTTGTTTCCTGCTCTAGGTTCACTGAAGCCCAAAATCACTTAATATGCTCACACCTGCCGTGATATAAAATATAGTTTAAACTGTAAAACTGAATACAGATAAAGATTTATATACAATATAAGTATTTAGCACTATAAAACAGGAGTGATAGTCATGTTCAGCTGCTCTGTGAACGCAGCCATTGTTTCTCGCTGAAGATTCATTCCTCTCTGTCTTTATGTGTGTCGCCTCGGGCATATAATTTTATTTCTGCATGTCAAGTTACAGATGGTCCCCTGAAACCATATTGAAAATATTCAACATGATCATACGGGAAATCTGCGTGTTAGTTCTGAATGTTGTTCCACCTGAAGTGGAAGTATCTAGTCTGTGTCGGACAAACGCCACCTTGCGGCGAATATACATACCCTCAAATCACTCACATTGTGCCTTTGACGCCACATGGGAGATAGGCCTAATATATCTCCCTGTAAACCCGAATAAGTTGTGCTAACTCAAAAAATTTGAGGTATTCAGTTACATCAATTTTTTTTGAGACATGATTTTCTCAATTTTAAGTAAGCAGATCTACCAAGTTTTGAGTTTGTAGTACTTGTGCATGTTAATTTCTCCTAACTTGAAAGTACTGAGTTAGTTAACTCATACATTTTGATAGCAATTAACATAAAAGATTTAAACCTTTCGCACGTAAGTTTAAAATATTCTGGCTGACCCCCCAGCGTGAGTTTAAGTTAACCGTTATTTAGAACGTATCACTTTATGGTTTCCATGGTGACGTGTCATTGTTTGTTACGTGACACACCGCAGCGCTGAATGACTGATGATCTGCTTTCATTTAATTTTTCCTTTTTTATTCAAAATATTCACAAATTTGTTAACTATAGCATGAAATATCTAATATTCTGATTGCCAAATATGTGCAAGTGGATGTGTTTTGCTGTTTAAACACCTTTATAACGATCATGTTAGTTGAGCCATGCGCGATGGGCGCCGCCATGCTAGTTTGCGCCGCACAGAGAATCGGATCTGTTGGATTTACAACACGTTAATTTATCCACTTCTCCCAAATACATGAAACTAAGTGAGTCGGTGAACTGGGGAAGAATAAAGTAAGCTTTAAAGTTACTTTCACAATGTGTATCTGTTATGAATAAAACGTGTCGTCTAATTATAATGGAAAGGGTTGTTATTTCCGCTTCTATAGACATCATTGTGTATTTTACAAACTCTAAATATATTGTTTTGTTAGTACTCATGTGTATTTAAATGTCTGAAACCTAAAAAAAACATTATTTGGTTGAAAACACTGCATATATGTAATATATGAAAAGCGCTGCGCGTGTCCATCTCTAGGTTAGCGCCAGCCAAAGCGCGCATGCACATTTGAATTTGGCAGTTGATCACGTGATGCACTGAACGTTCTAATCACACCGGTGTGATCGTACGCTCCTGGGACCAGCCAAGACTGATCACACCGGTGTGATCGTACGCGTCAAAGGGTTAATTAACTTTTTTATTTTGAGTTCTTGCATCATTCACAACATGTGGCATAAAACACATCGAATACAATGCATGGCCTATAATTCCACATTAATCAGCCTTGAAAGCGTTTAAATCATATGGCCTCATTTTCAGTCAGATCTCTCATTTATATTACAGTAAAGCTGTAAATATTTTGATCAGGAAAAAATGTACATATTTATATTTAGTCGTCTTTTATGACAAATGAGTTCCTCTCGTCAGATGTTCTGATGTGTGAAACCTCATTCAAACAGTACTGCGAACAAAGATGATTGCTGCAAGACTCATTTAAATTCTTCCTGCTGGATGGCCATTTTCTCAAACACAAGGCTGAAGGCGCTCCAGAGCACACATGTAAAGGTAAATAGACTGTTGGTGAGCTCATTACAATTCCCTTTGGTGCTTTGTTCTTTTAGCCATTGTTTGCATTACCTGAAACTAATTAGTGGATTTTCTTGGTATTTAAAATGGTCTGCGTTTTGTAACGCAGCAAACATGATCAGTATGAGTGTTTGTATCAAATTGATCCTTAAAAGGTTGTACAAACTAAAATGTTAATGTGTGAATCTTCCAGTACAAAAAAGTACAACAATCATCTCAGCTCTAAATAACATTACCATGCCTTTTCATTGAGGTAAAATCAAGCCATTACATCCTCATTATCCTCAATCATTATGGAGCTTTGTTTGAATAAATCACTGGTAAATTATTTTATAGTGCCTGTGGTTTAAATGGCAGTGATTTACACACTTTTATTGTGGCACTTCTGTAATAGATTGAGGTTTAAAGGTTTAACACCCTTTGACCCACAGAAAAACATGGTCAGTAAAACAGCTTTTTTTTTTGCACAAAAACCCAAAGGTTGGAATGCTAGTTGTGTTCATGGTCTGTCAACATCTTGATTCATTGGTATAAATTTAAAACCCCTGTAAATCTTTTTTAAACCACATCACACAACCACAAAGTAATTTGTATACATTTCTAAAAATAGTAGAGTATGAAGCGCTAAATTAAGATTCCCTCAATTTCTCTCAGTTTCAGTGATCTTTTTTTCAGTCACTCTATAGAGTATCATTGGACACGCTAGTGTTAGATGACAAAGTGTGGCATATGCACTCGAAAAATAAAAATTACAGTAGCTTAATTAAACTGAAGAAAACTTTACATATATTTTCACTAATAAAAAAATACATATAAATAATACTATTCTAAATTATTGAATAAAATGTAAAATAAAATGTAATGTATATACAGGGGTTGGAAACACTGGCCAATATAGCGTTGGAGATTTGCCTATATATGAGTATATACAGTATATTGCAATCCACACAACATAATGGAAGATATATCAGCAGGCACAGATTAATGCACAGGCTTGCCTAGGCTCCAGTGCAGCCCACGTGTGCAAGGGCCCCGGATTGGCCAGACTATTTTTTTATTATTTTAAATTTACTTAAATTTACTACTTACATTTACGTCACTGCTATTGCTAGACGGCATTGAGGCAAATGTCCGAAAGAAATTACGATAGTGGTTAAAAGAAGGTTAAAAGAACAACGTTAACAAGATATACTGAAAAAAATCCCAAATGGGCTTGATACTTCAAGGCATTGGATACAAGTCAGGCAGTTTTTGAGATAGAGATCGTTAACGGAAGGAAATCTAATCATTCACCTATCATTCATCGACCTCAAATATGGCTTATCACTTGAAACATGTAAGTAGTAGCAACTTTAGAAGTCCGCTAATGTTAGCCTAGTCCTAGGGTGCGTCTCAATCAGCTCCCTACCAGCAAGCAATAGCCGTCATTTCACCGTCTCAGTTAACTATAAACCCGATATAGTCTGGCTATGAGTAACCCACTTTTAGCCAAAATAATCTTTACATAATCTGACATCATCAAATACATAAAGAACTATCTCCGATCAGCACGCAACAGATATGGGGTATGGGATGCCAGAAGGGCCAGAGAGCCATTGATCTTTATTCTCAATCAGGATAGGTGCAGTTTTGTTTTTATTTACATTTGTATTATTAATTTGAAGTTTGCTGAATAAAAGTTCTGTCATGAAAACTCTCTGAGTGTTTGGCATGGTAATGGGTATGACAATGCTGATATGTTTGGTCTTGGCGGAATACATCTGCTACGCTGCTGCTGCTTTTATTGCTGCTGTTGCTGCTGCTGTTGATTATTGCTGCTGCTGCTGCAGAGCAAGAACAGGATTTGCTACTGCCAATACATACACGACACGCTGCTATGAGCAAGTAAGACATGCTGCTGCTGTGCAATATAGCGTACATGAATTACCCATAGCAGATCTATACAGGTGGAGCTGGGGAAGGTGGAGCACTGCTAAGGCAAATGCTACTCATGTATTTGAAGACTGAGTATGCAAGCTCATTGGCTACTAATACAGCAGGAACCAATCATCTGTCCTATAGATATAATGATGTGATTACGAGCAGTTGAGTTAAGGACCTATTAGCCTGCCCATTTAGAGTTTCATGACAGAACTTTGTATTTTTCTTTCATTGCATTGCTTTTGTGTCGTTATTTTGATGGTCGAAAAAATATCAGTTTGATTTGCATTTTTGACCTGTTTTTTGAAGTCAATTTGATATTTTTTTTCATCAGCGTGTGGACGTCAAATTGACGTCAAAAAATTGATGTCAAAAAATTGATGTCAATTTGATGGGGTTTTTTTCGACATCAACTGGACATCAGTGTGTGGACTTCAAATTGATGTAAAAATAATTGACGTCAATTTGATGTCAAAATATTGAGGTCAATTTGATGTCAAAAACTGACGTCAATTTGATGTCAAAATATTGATGTCAATTTGATGACAAACATTGACGTCAATTTGTGGTCAAAAATTTACATCAATTTTAAATAAAAAAATTGACGTCAACTTGATGTAAAAAAATGACGTCAATTTGATGTCAAAATATTGACGTCAATTTTCTGTCAAAAAAACTGACATCAATTTGATGTCAATTTGATTTTAAAAAACTGACATCAATTTGATGTCAAAATATTAAAATCAATTTGATGTAAAAAAAAAACTGACGTCTTTTTGATATAAATGTACTCATGTATTTGAAGACTGAGCATGCAAGATCATTGGCTACTAATACAGCAGGAAACAATCATCTGTGTCCTATAGATATAATGATGTGATTCCAAGCAGTTGAGTTAAGGACCTATCAGCCTATTAGGACCTATTATCATTTAGAGTTTCATGACAGAACATTGTATTTTTCTTTCATTGCATTGCTTTTGTGTCGTTATTTTGGTGGTCAGAGTTTGGTTATAAAATGCGGCTGTCACACCAATAAATAACCATACTATGTGTGAATGTAACCATATTAAGGACTCAAATACAGGACTGACAACCGTATTCTGCTGCTGTGTGAACATGGCCTAAATTAGTGGCGCGAACAAGCCACACTCAGTCTCACAAGTACCAAAATGAGTGACTTACTGCACTTAAAAGTTAAAAAAAAATTGTCAAAATGCCCGTTTTAGCAATTATTCAGACAAACACAGTCAGTTTTGGATTGTTAAATAGCTAAGAAAGAGAACACATGTTGTGTAACAGTATTGGGTTCGTTCATAAACTCTTAAAGGGACAGCAGTCCAATATTCCTGCTGCTGTCTGTCATGTTATTTAAAGAACAAAAGACAAAGAAAATCACTTTCTGCTCTAGACTGAATATGTTTTATAACTTTATGGTAAGAATAAATCTGTATTTAATATTTACAATAAAGAATACATAAATTAAAGGTACAATATGTAATAATTTTGTCCGCTAGAGCTCGCTAGAAGCCTATTCAAAACAAAAGCGTAGCTTGATGACGCCAAGTTTGAGAGCTGAATCTTGGGACATGTGGTCTCCACCTCAAAGGACAGTGCAAAAGAATAGGGATTGGACTCGGGAAGAAAACATTTTCATGGATGCGATTATTAATGTTACTGTAGTATGAAGCAGAGCAGGACCGAGTGTTGTGGGACCTGAACGAGGCCATTGGAGCGATTGTGCAACACATGCTTCACGAGCAGTGGAACTTTTATTATGACACAGTCGCTGGTGCCGCTTCCGCTTTTCCGGTCATGAGTATGAGGTGACACAACTCCGTTTATCATATTAAATACATTTGTGAGTGTTGAAAATTATGTTATAACATACAACATTCTCTCGGCGGCTGCTGTGAGACACTGTTACACACTGCAGTAAGATAGATCAATTTTAAAATATAATATTAAATGTTGGATGGCTTGTGTTGTTGAATGGCATGCAATTCATTTTAAAACATATGTATGATGGAGAAAATTATGTATTACTGTTACTAAAAATAAAGGTGCATCTGATTATGCTATGTTAGCTATACTTCACAAAGTAGTGTTTTTCTCTGAGGCATGGTAAAGCATGGTACTCGCAAAAAAATCAAGAAAATTAGATTTAAACAATAAGACTAATCGTGTTGAGCTATATAACAACAATTTGTTTTCTGTCTATAAATATATCAAAACAGTTGTTCCCTTGTCTATTAAAACGTGTAATTAAAGCGGCTTTGGTGTTTCCATGGTTTCTACAAAATAAAACCGGAAACTGAGGGTTACCGCAGGTATGACGCAATTGACAGGCGACTCCTCACTCGTCCCGGAACCTTGGTTAAAATTGCAATTTTCTCACGATTTACAAATAGTTGGAAAAATTTGGGATATTGTAAGTACTCAAGTGAACAAAATATATAACACTGGCCTAGTGGTTTTGAGATATTTTACTGCAAAAATATTACATATTGCACCTTTAAGGTAACCAATGTAAAATAACACTGGATGTGTTATTTTACATTCGATTACTTTAATTTCTGTAGTATTTCTTACCTGAATAAAAACCTACTTAACCTGAAAAACTTAGTTTCATAGCTTTCTATTGTATTGCATTTATTTGTGCTGTTTGTCATTTTTTTATTTGTTCTTTTTTTTTTTTTACTGAATTTTACTTTTTTATGAAAATAAAACCTATGCTGTCAATTATAGTTCTAAGAAAGAAAATCGGAATCGGCATAAATAGGTGATCACACTATCAAAAAATCGTAAATCGGCGCATCTCTAGTTCCAACGAAAGCCACAGCAGAACTGCGACTCATATCAATGTTTTGTGATCGAACCAGGTGCCCCTGACCACCTTAATCCACCCCTGCATATCAGAGTTCAAAAGATGCCAAATTGTTGGTGCGCACCAAACCATTCTGGAGGACCATGTGCAGCTAATGGTTCAAACATTGTACCCTGAAGGGGGTGCCGTGTATCAGCATGATAATACCACAATACACACAGCAAGACTTGTTACAGAATGGTTTGATGAACATGAAAGTGAAGTTGAACATCTTCTATGTCCTGGACAGTCACCAGATATAAATATTTTTGAGCCACTTTGGGGTATTTTGGAGGAGCAAGTCAGAAAACGTTTTCTTCCACCAGCATCACATATTGACCTGGCCACTGCTGGAGAAGGAATGGCTCAAAATCCTTCTGGGCACTGCAAAGAACTTGTATCTGTCAATCCCAAGACGAATTGATGCTGTATTGGCTGCAAAAGGAGACCCTGTACCATAGTAATAAATTCTAAAACCAGGTGTCTCATATATATATATATATATATATATATATATATATATATATATATATATAGTTTTTTTTTTCTAGTCACGGTTTGTAAATAAAATAATAGACCACAGCTGGATGTAATCAGAATCACAACTGTGCTGAAGGTTCACTCTGAGTAAAAGGGGTAGTTCACACTGTTATGCCTATTAGCAAGTCTCTTGGTATAAAGTGAGCATGTTAGCACATGTGGCACATTATGACCTTCTGCAGTGACCTCCATGAGTTCAAATTGCTCAAAACATTAGAAAGAATGCTAACTATGACACATCTCTCATCCTTTTGTCAACATGAGTTTGAAAAAGCACTCTAAACCAGGATTGTAGATAGCCTCAAACAGAAAAGCCCAGGGCTTTGTCTTTCAAGTATGCCATTCTTTTTATGCATCATAAGTCGACTCAAACTCCTTTTATGTAATATTATACCATGGTGCTTATAATAAAACATTTTATTTATTATTTTTGGGTTGGAAACGGAGAATCTGTTCTCATTCAAGCCAGTTCCATTTTTCTAATGGTTTGTGTAAAGAATATCTGCACTATTCAGCGATGCCATGGCTGTGTCCAAAAGCTGAAAAATGCTGCCTCTGCAAGCAGGATACAGAGGTAGAAAGTCAAGGCACATCTGAATCCAATGCTTGTGCAACATCCTGTCTACTGAGATACCTTCATCTGATCGATTTTTGAAGGCTGCATAGATGTATCCTTCGCCGCTTATGATATCCCAGTATCCTGTAAATTCGATTCACACGGTTGTTGTACCGAAATTTTACTTGCAGTGAAATTTTGACTCCCCTGCTCCTGATTGGTTAATTCGGTGGGGAGGATGCTATACCTGAGTAGTCCCTAATCTCTAAAGCCCACACCTAATCCTAACCCTCACAGGAAGACACAGGGGAGTCATAATCTCATGGGGAGTCAGATTTTGATACCACACTGTGACATTTGAGCTAAAAAAAATAAAATTGCCATCTAAAAGTTGTGGTTGGTTTTTAGTTTGTGTGTAAATGTACATTTTAGATCAGCTTTTTCCACTTTTGAAGTCATTTCTAACAAGAAATTAGTATTGTAGTAATTAAATATTCACTTAGTTATCACCAAAGCTGTCTCTTTTTTGTTGTAGATCACTGTTATACTGCCTCAGAAACCTTTTGTGAGGTACTTTCTTGTGCAAAGCCTGCAAAGTTATTGCCTGATAGTCAGCTGCTTATGATTTTGAATGCAGCCAAACAGTGTGAAAAACCTGATTCCTGAACGAATGACTATGAGGTGGTCCTTTTTAGTAAATCATAAACAATGCTACCAGTTTAGTCTGATTCCAGAATGAATGACTCTTATGAGCCAGTTCTTTTTAGTAAATCGTAAACATGCAGCATGACCAGTGTAGTTGGTAGTGCAATCCCTGAATGAAAGACTTTTATGAGCCGGTTCTTTTTAGTGAATAACAAACATAGAGAGTAACCCAATTCCTGAATGAACAACTCTAATGAACCAGTTCTTTTTAGTAAATCATAAACATACAGAACAACCAGTTTATTCTGATTCTTGAAAAAAAGAGTGTTATAAACTGGTTCTTTTTAGTGAATCACAAACAGCGTGAACAAATTAGTCCGATTCCAGAATGAGCGAGTCTTATGAGCCAGTTCTTTTTAGTTAACCAAAACAAAAGGAGCAACCAGTGTAGTCTAACAACTAAACAAATGACTCTACCAGACAATACCAGCTCAATTTTGCTAGAGAACAGCATGACTATGCTGGTCCACCAGCTAGACCAGCACTATACCAGCTCTAACCAGCATAAAGCCTAGACCAACATGGAATTCATTAATGCTGGTTTATGCTGGATTTTTCAGCAAGTCTGTAGTTAAAGATACACATTATGATGATCAGTAGTGTTTTATAAATATGTATTAAATATTCATTTGTCACTTCTCAAAAAACTTTGTGTAAAAAAACTTTTACATTTTTAAAAAATGTATTTTGACATGAAGGATCTGATCACTTGGAAATGGTATCAGTAAATCCTTTAATGATTTCATTTTAATGATTAATGAGTTAATGATTTATTTTTTGCAAATCTAATCTAATCTCATTTAAAAATCATCTAGCATCATTCATTTTTCATTTTTCGTTTACAGCATGTTTTATAACACACATATCTGATTACTGCAACTATAGAAAGCACAAACACAGCAACGATAGCCAAAAGAACCAAAACCACATCCACAGAATGGTACGAGTACCATGGCATCTTGTAGAACTCGGAGCGCAGGTGAGTCGCACCTTTATTTCTGATCACATACTCGATCCAGAAGATAGCTGAGTCCAAAGGCCTCATCAACTGGTCCCTGTGTAGACTTGAGAGTCTCTGCATGTTCCTCCTGTAGGAGGCTTCACCAAGCAATTCCCGTAGGGCTTGTCCAAAAGTATGGCCACTGAACTCTGACAACTTAAGTATCTTACCCGCTCCTCTCTCCTGAACACGTAATAAGTTGTCAAACTGGTCAAAGAACAAAGGGATGCCCAAGATTGGTACCCCATGGTATATGGCCTCCTGCACTCCATTGGTTCCTCCGTGGGCTACGAAGGCTTTGATCTTGGAATGTCCCAGGAGGTCATTCTGTGGTATCCAGTCCACGATTAGAGTGTTGTTTCCCACAGTGGATGGGCGATCTCCAAGGTGTCTCCAGATGACTTTCTGAGGTAAACTAGCAAAAGCGGCCGCGATATCGTTCGCCATGTCGGCGGGGAGACTTTTAACAAGTGTTCCCAAAGACATAATAATAAAACCGTGCTCTCCTGAGCTCTGCACAAATGCTTCCAGATCTGCAGGAAGAGGCTTGGAAGGTTTGCACTGAAATCCACCCATGTAAACAACATTTGGCATTGTTGGTCTCGGAAACTCGAATACAAAATCAGCCCTCATGAGCCAGATATCAGCGGCTTGAATGAGGCTAACAATGTCTGTTTTGTAATCCAAATACTTCTCTATTAGTGCATCATAATGTGGACCCACCACAAATCTGTCCTGGAAGAAAATAAAGCCTTGAAATAAAACATTTTTAACCCTTTGAGTGAAACTCATTTTATCTGTATGACCAGTGCCTGGTAAAGGTACATAAGACATTGGAGACGGTGCTATAACAAAATGTCCTTCACCACTGGTGATCCATCGTACATTTAGAACAAGAGGGAGTTTTAGATAATGAGCTAAAAACACCCCACCTGCAATGGCAGGATCGGTGAGCACCAGGTCGTAACGTTCATTCTGAAGTCTTTTCACAAGTGTCTTGTCTTCTAAAATGGCCGACACCATTTTACAAGAAATATAATGTGCTTTTGACAGCATCATGAACAAATCGACCTGAAGCTGCAAGAATGACAGTCCAGAACCATCGCCTCTCTCTATTTGCATCACTTTCCATAAATACTCTTCAAAAAAGTTCTCAAATTCATTTGTTTCATCTGGGATTGTGATGGAAGTGTAGAGAGGGGACTTTTCCGTGATGTACCAGCTGGATTTGGGACGGATAATGGTGATGTTGTGGCCCCTGGAGTGCATCTCTTCTATCAGGACTTTCATATTGACCCAGTGGCTTCCATCGACAGGATACACTAAAACTTTACCTCCGCTGCAGCTCAGGGTGATAACAGACAAGGCCAAAAACAATCCAATAATAAAATGCGACTGGTTTGTAAGGGACTTCATTGTACCTGACCAAAAAGTAAAATAAAACAAAACAAATATGAATATATTATTAATTATTCCTCATTTGCACTAACAAATGTACAAATTATTAATGTACAAAACTAAAACAACTAAATTGTTACTAACTGACAAGACTCTTACCTTAATTGTTCATGCATGAGTAAAAGACAAACACTTGATCATTCCAGAACTCCATTCATCTGAGCCACTAAGTTCAAATTCTGCCCTTTGCCAAGACTTTACAAAGTCCACTTAAATTATTAACATTCAAATCAATAATTAACAAGCAGACACTGCATATGGTTAAAGGTGCACTCAGACATATACATTCTTTCGGTAACATAATGTTCATTAGTTAACTACACTGAAAAAAGTGATTTTGGAGAGTGGTAAATATAATCTGTGGAAACCATATAAAATGTACATGATTATTGCAGCCAGCCAACGAATTCTAAAGTAATGGGTAAATTCTACATATGCTACCCATTCGTCAACAGTAAGAACCATCACATAGAAAAATGCAGTAAAATATACCCCCAAACTGTGAGTTTTTTTTGCTTTAAATTGCGCATGCGTCAGCCCGCGTTTTTGAGTGAGTGTGGACGACGCTGGATCCTCTCTCTGGCTGCCATCGAACAGCAGAAGTGAAGGTAAGCTATTTACATAGGAGTGCTGTATATATATATATATAATATATATATATATATTTAATTATGAGATATTACACTTCACTTGTATTCGGCTTTCGTTTGTTTAACATGCCATTACTTGAAATTAAAGTTTGAATCTGTCGCTGGCGTCACCATGGCCCGGGACACATCAAGCCACGTCGGACAACGTCGGACCGTCGGTCAGGCAACTTGGTTTATTGTGTTCCATGCGTCGGTTTGATGTGTTCAAATAAACAAATTGACCCCGACGAAAGCAGACGTGCCGTTGCTAGGATGAGAATGCGTTGACACGCAACGGCACATCTGCTTTCGTCGCTGCTAGTTCTTTGCCATCGGTTTGTTGTGTCCCGGGCTTTCACCGTCCTTACTGCCGGTAAGTTGAAATGCCGTCGTGGTGTGCTTTTTACAAGATTGGTCAGCATGCATGACTGTGTCTGACCGCTGGTTTTAAGGTTAGAAACTAGTCAAAGCCAGCTTTTTCTAATATATTGAATGGGCGCAGGATTAAAAATAAAAACATAGTAACGTTACCACTGTATCCCACGAGTGTGTGTGAAAACACCAACTGTTGCTGCACCTAAGTTTTTTAAGGAATTGTGGGATCACGTACAACATTTTAGAATTGATTTTATATTATATTTGTTATTGTTAGAACATCAGTGCTTAATAAATGTTTTCATAATTTTGTAATATGTTCTATGAAACACATTACATCTATGAAGCTAATTATATGAAGTATGAATATTAATATATGTAATTGCAATGCCTTTATTTAAGTCAGTACACAGTCTGTTATTTCTGCATGACCGTCCCTTGTCAGACAGACAGACTGCCCAGATCAGAGGAGCACTGATAAACTACCATATTTCCCCAATTAATCACCGGTCTGCAAATAGCCGCCTGGTTCTTTTAAACGTCTGGGGTTATAATCCATTTTGCATATTAAACACCCACCCGAATAACCAAAGGGGGTGATTATTTGCATTATATTGAGGTAAACCCAAAATCATCTGTACAAAATCTAACCCAGGTGCATGTCTGATAATTTGTTTTGTGTAATTTTTGTTTTTATTTCTGTTGTAGGCAGTCTGTGTATGTGGACACTCACTATTTGCCCTCTCTTCAGTTCCTCTTGTCTGTCCTCCACAAGCAGAGACTCACTGATAGACCACTGTTACCAGTTCTAGTGTTGACACATCCACCCACATCCCCACCACAAGTGTATCCTTTACAGGTATGCAAGTTTTCCAAATAAAATAAATCACATTGTCCTTAAAGGTATAGTTACCTTAACTAAAGTCCTCAGTTATGGGAAAATGAACTGGAAATGTAAGTTGTGCAAATTCACAACATCAAAAAGATTGGACCTGCTGAAACACAGCAGACTAATACATGAGCATTTAGGTCGAGTCCACTCCATACCCTGCCTCTATGCAGATTGTCCTTGCACAGTCAAGACATGGGGTGCATTAAGGACACATTTGTCAAGGCATCATTCTCAGTCAACCCAGCCAGGAAACATTTTGTTTACATGCATTGTCTGTAATTCATGCTCTTTTGACAATGAGAGGCATTTTTTTGAACATCTTGGTGGCCATCTAAAAAAATTTGAAACTGTGACATGTGTTTTTGAGGGTTGTGATTACAAGACCAACAAATATACAACATTCCACAGCCACAAGAGTAGAAAACACAACCCACATTTGTTGGAAGATTTCAAGACTAATGTTCTTTATCAACACCAAAACAACCCGGATGAAGAAAGTGATTTTGTTGAGGATGAAAACGACTGTGGCTTAGTCCTTGAGGAGGATGAGGACTTGAACAAAATTATTACTAAAAGAGTGGGGTTGCTCCTCCTGAAAATGGAGAACATTTTTAATGTCTCAAATTCATGCATTAATGAACTAGTAGAGGAATTTCATTTCCTTACAGCGTCTGCATCTGGCCCCGTCATTAAAGAGATCATTCTGAGTACTTTGAGAAAACATGGCTGTACATTTGAAGACTCAGTGATATCAGAACTGGTCAAAGACCTTTGCCAGCTAAGCCCTGTCTGTGCTGCTTTACGAGTGGATGGGCCTTTCAGCAGTAAGTTCAGGAGAGAGCAATTTAGTAAGGAGCATCTCTCATCGATTGAACCAGTTGAGTACATACTTGATAGTACAGAGAAAAAATCATTTCAGTATATACCAATCCTCCCATTATTATCTCAACTTGTGAACAACAGCCACATTCAAAACACAATATTACAAAACAAAAAGACATCTGATGCCTCTTCTGGATACAAATCGTTTAATGATGGATCTTTACTAAGAGAAAACAGCTTTTTATGTGAGGATGAACTTAAACTCCCACTCATATTATATATAGATGACTTTGAGATATGCAACCCTCTGGGAACATCCCGCAAGAAGCATAAAGTCACAGCAGTGTACTGGGTGTTCGCAGACATACATGCCACATTGAGATCTACACTGACTTCCATTTACTTAACCATTTTGTGCAAGGCAAATGATGTCAACCAGTATGGCTATGCAAAGGTTTTGGACCCACTGCTCAGAGATTTGAAGTCCTTTGAAGATGAAGGTATTTTTGTTTCAAGTCTGGGCAAAGTGGTCAAGGGCACTGTACTTGCTGTAGTCGCTGACAATCTTGGTGCTCACTCAATAGGTGGCTTTGTTGAAAGCTTTTCAGCTTCACATTTCTGTCGCTTTTGCATTGGAGAACGGTCACAGATCCAGGAGCATGAAGTAGGAGAAGGACTGTTTCCTCCACGGACTAAGTCCAACTATGCCATGCATGTCAAAGCAGCACTGTCTGATCCAGCAGAAGGTCACCACTGCGGAGTTAAAAGACAGTGTCCCATCTCAGACAGACTCAGTAAATTTCATGCTATATCAGGTTATCCCCCTGATGCTTTGCATGATTTGCTCGAAGGAATTGTACCTGTGGAAATATCACTCTGTCTTGATGTGTTAATCAGAAAGAAATACATCTCTCTTCAGGAGCTCAACCATTCCATACGTTGCTTTCCTTACAAATGGAGTGACAAAAGAAACTGTCCACAACCCATTGCCCCGCATTTCAACTTACGAAAAAGCGTAGGAGGTAACGCACACGAAAACTGGTGTTTGTTGAGAATGATGCCACTCATGATTGGTGACAAAGTCCCAGAAGATGAGCCTGCTTGGGAGGTTTTGATGAACCTTAAAGATGTTGTGGAGCTTGTCATGGCTCCTCTCCACACAGATGAGACAATAGGATACATGCAAAGTAAGATCTCAGAACACCGTTACAGATATTTTGAAGTGTTCCCAGAGGAGAAAGTTCGACCAAAACACCACTTTCTCGAGCATTATCCATGGCTTACAACTGTTTACGGGCCACTGGTACATTTCTGGACTATGCGGTTTGAAGCCAAACATCGATTCTTTAAAAGGATTGTGAGGCAGACTGGGTGTTTTAGAAACATTCTCATGACAATGGCAAGAAAACACCAATCAATGATTGCGTATCATACCAACAATTGCAACAACCAAAGGCCAGCACTGTCAGTGTCCCAGAGGACTCTTGTGGCAGTTGATGTTCTTAAAGATGGCATTAAGGAGTCCTTCGCAAGGAAGTTCCCTGGGGAAGAGTTTGTGAACATGACAAATAAAGCAACCATTTTAGGCACAGACTATAATATTGGCATGGTGCTGCCGTTTGGCTCAACAGGAGGCCTACCTGACTTTGGAGAAATCCAGCAAATAATCATTGTGCGTGAAACTCCTGTCTTTGTTCTGAAATTGCTTAGTGGTTGGTATTGTGAACACCTGAGGAGTTTCAAAGTAGAGCCAACAGGAGAGACAGAAATCCTTAAACATTCTGAATTAAAAGAAACATACCCCTTGGCTGCATACAATGCAGCAGATGGCCGTATGGTGACCCTTAAACACTTCATTTGCACATAAGAGTAAGTGTAATGGGTTGATTTTATTTATGTTGTCATATCAAATATGTGTGCACTTTTCAAGTAGATATTGAAACAATTACTTAACAGCTGTATGGCCAGGAATCCTGTCTTATTTATTTATTGTAATGTTTATTTAACGGGGATGATTGCCACAGAAAATGGGAAAATGTGATGCATACTTACTCTCCTTTTTTCTCCTCCTTTCCTCATCTACCTCTTCTTAAAATAATAATGATAATCAAAGATTATTTATTGAAATTTCCACTGAACTAAATATCTGTTTATTGCTTTGGCAGAAGAATATTGAAGCAAACCTATGCAAGTAAGCTCATCAACTATTAATAACCTGTCTCAATTTCGTTTCTTTCTCTGTCTCTACAGCTGAGGAAACACACACCAAACAACAATGGCGGTCCATTTAAGAGTCGTTTTAGAAGAACACAACATTCAAAAGCTGAAACTTCCAACAGGAATTCCAAATACAGTGGAAGATCTTGTTTCCATAGTTACTGAAACTTTTCAATTGCATGGGGAAATTGGACTACTATACCAAGACAAACACTTTGACAATGAGTTTTTCAGTGTCACCTCAACTGCTGACTTGTATGACAAGGCCACTGTTAAAGTGATCCTAAAAGAGCCGACGATAACCCTTGACCTACACCCAGTACTTGAATCATCTACATTGAGTTCAGTGAGCACCTATCCTGCAAGTACTACTGAAACGGACATCTGCCCTGCAGATCATGATGCATCCTCAGAGGTGTCAAACTACGCATCGTCAAGTTCCAGTGACACCATTATTCTCCCTGATTCATGTCGCTCTGCTGCATGGCCAGTGCCATTCCAAGTACCGGAGTTTTCCCGAGACCTAGAACTCATCCTCGCAGAGGCAAACAACTCATATGATGCCACTGGAAGACACTTCATGGATGCCAGTGTTAAATCAGCAATAATGCAAGAGCTTGCAAAAGTAATTTTTTCTTACACTGCTTACCCAACCAATCAGCAAATCCTCTCAGTGGCTGAAGCCTTGGTTTCTAAGTTTCCGTGTCTTAGGGAGCCGGGATCATTTGCAGGCTTATATGGCTGGCAGCAGCGCATAAAAAACAAGATGCACAATTACCGTGCCAAGCTAAGATCTCGAAAATATTCTTACCCGGAAATTGAAATCAACACCTTAAAAAGGAAGCATCCGGGTGATGCAGTGCCTTCGAAAAATGTAAAAAAGCCCAAAAAAGCAGAGGTTAATTACCTCCCTCCGCACCCTACTGGTGAAAGCCAAGAGACTCTGGAGAAAGAGAGGCTTGAATTAATTTTTGAAATTACAAAGAAAAACAATGCAAAGATAATTGCAGATAAAATGAATAAAACCTTCTCTAGCCGAAGAGTTGAAGTGGTCAGCCTCAGCCCCTCTGTGGGTGTGTTTAAAGAAAGGTGGCCAGCATTATTCACTGAGGCTCAGGTGAGAATGTCTTGTAATTTTTTCTTCCCACTAGGATACATTCATGTGATTACTATGAGAGCTGGTCTTTAATTTAAAATGTAATTTTTGGTCCTTTTACTTCCTAGATCAAGGAGGAGTTTAGACGCATCACAACAGTTTCCTTGGAGGAGACATTCATGAGGAAGCTCGATGAGTACACACCAGGTCTTTTGCGGCTAATGCGTGCCAAAGGAGGAGCAGCTGGTTGCAAGATGCGTCCTCTGCTGGACACTTTAAATGACGTATGTTATTTTATTTTTTCACAAATATGTAATTATTGATATGAGTGAATTAAAAGTAAAGTAATTTGTAAACAGTTGCTTTGTTGTGCGCAAAGTTGAGCTCCTTACCAACTTAAACCTTTTAACATCAATGTGTGAATTCGGTCTTATCCATCCATTTTCTTTACTGCTTTGTCCGTTCGGGTCACAAGATTTTTGAGCCAACCCAGCATTTATCAGGCGAAGGGGCAGGGTTCACTCTGGACAGGTCGCCAGTCTGTTGCAGGGCCAGAATTCGGTCTTAGTATATGTAAATCACTCCCCACACCGCTAACAGTCTTATCATTAAATTGTATCTCCCTACAGACACAGAACATTGATAAAAAAAGAGATGCTGTTGTCTGCTGCCTCATTAACTACCTCGGTGAAAGACAAGAAGATCTTTTCCATGACTGCCAGGTATGTCATATTGATAACAGATTTTTGATTAACTCAAGGGATCCTCCTCTCCTCTCCTCTCCTCTCCTCTCCTCTCCTCTCCTCTCCTCTCCTCTCCTCTCCTCTCCTCTCCTCTCCTCTCCTCCCACATAGGGCTGGGCGATATGTCGCATGAGATTGTCATGCGCATTTCGTCAGTAAAGCCGGTTCCCTGATTACCGCTAAATCGCCATCACCTGCTTTCAAATGGAGCGGCATTTAATAGACAGAGCCGTAGATCACTGACAAGCTACGCAATATCGCGTTCATTATCGCAGATGAATCGCCTTCGATAATGAACCCGATTTTGCGTGGCTTGTCAGTGATCTACGGCTCTGTCTATTAAATGCCGCTCCATTTGAAAGCAGGTGATGGCGATTTAGCGGTAACCAGGGTACCGGCTTTACTGACGAAATGCGCGTGACAGTCTCATGCGATATATCGCCCAGCCCTACTCCCACATGGAAAAAACCTATATAAACATATATGTTTCAATATAGGTTTTGATATAGGTTTTTAATATATATGACATATATAAAATTGGCCGTTTTCCTATATTATATGTACATATATGTACATATATGTGTATATATATGTGTATATATACAGTACAGTCCAAAAGTTTGGAACCACTAAGATTTTTAATGTTTTTAAAAGAAGTTTCGTCTGCTCACCAAGGCTACATTTATTTAATTAAAAATACAGTAAAAAACAGTAATATTGTGAAATATTATTACAATTTAAAATAACTGTTTTCTATTTGAATATATTTCACAAATTAATTTATTCCTGTGATGCAAAGCTGAATTTTCAGCATCATTACTCCAGTCTTCAGTGTCACATGATCCTTCCGAAATCATTCTAATATGCTGATCTGCTGCTCAAGAAACATTTAATGTGTACAATTGTACAAAATATTTGTGTACAGTATTTTTTTTCAGGATTATTTGATGAATAGAAAGTTCAAAAGAACAGTGTTTATCTGAAATCTAATCTTTTGTAACATTATAAATGTCTTTACTGCCACTTTTGATTGATTTAATGCATCCTTGCTGAATAAAAGTATTCATTTCTTTAATTTCTTTAAAAAATAATAAAAATAAAAATTCAAAAATTCCCCAAACTTTTGAAAGGTAGTGTATAATGCTACAGAAGCTTTGCATTTCAGATAAATGCTGTTCTTTTGAACTTTCTATTCATCAAGGAATCCTGAAAAAAAAAGTACACAACTGTTTTCAACATTGAAAATAATCATAAATGTTTATTGAGCAGCAAATTAGCATATTAGAATGATTTCTGAAGGATCATGTGACACTGAAGACTGGAGTAACGATGCTGAAAATTCAGCTTTGTCATCACAGGAATAAATTACTTTGTCAAATATATTTAAATAGTACACAGTTATTTTAAATTGTAATAATATTTCACAATATTACTGTTTTTTACTGTATTTTTAATTAAATAAATGTAGCCTTGGTGAGCAGACGAAACTTCTTTTAAAAACATTAAAAATCTTAGTGGTTCCAAACTTTTGGACTGTACTGTATGTGTACATATATATGTGTTGTCACAGATCCCTTGTCTCCAGAACTCCAATTCCCATGATCCTCCTGTTCTCCACACCTGCACTCACTTCCCTCGTCATCTCCCCATCATCACATATCATCATCACCTGGACTTCCTTGTTAGCACTCCCTATATATATATGGACTCACTCCCTTCACTCCTTGTCTGTTCTAAATGTTACATTGTATGTGTTGGTTGTTGTTATGCTCCTTCGTTTCATTAAAGTACCCATCTTGTGGATTTCCGTGACTGCCTCGTCTTTGCAAACACCACCCGTAACGTGTGTACATATGTACATATAATATAGGAAAACGGCCAATTTTATGTCACATATATTAAAAACCTATATTGAAACATATGTTTATATAGGTTTTTTCCATGTGGGACCAATTTCACGTGTTTGCACATACATAAATTCTTGCATAATTTTTTTTCGTTAATTCTTAGTTTTTGCCTTGATAATAGAAAATATGAGCTAAGGCATCATGTATGACAGTCAAAAATTAGATATGAGCTACAAAATGACCAGATCCTGCCATTAGCTATATAGAAGACATATACTGCATATATGCGGCATATATGCAGTATATATGCAGCATATATATTATCATATATGTGCATATATGCTGCATATATGTGCATATATCCACATATAGGTTCTTTCCATGTGGGCTCTCCTCTCCTTTCCTCTCCTCTCCTCTCCTCTCGTATCCACCTTCTCCTTTTGCCTTCCACTCCCCCTCTGCTCTCCTTTTAGATAAACTGAAATATATTGAAACAGCATCTTAAATAAAATAAAAATGTGTATGCTTTTTGTTTGTTTCTTTTTAACATGTAGGAATGTGAGGACTACACAGACAAAACGATGAAGGTGATTGTTAAGCACAATGTCATGGCTGAGGAGGATCCATCAGATTTGTCTATTGTGATCGAGGGAAACCAAGTGATGGAAGGATGTGGAAGCCGAACAAAGGCATGCATACTGCTGATGGGACTCATTTATGCAATCAACATCGAATATCCAAAGGAGCTGAAGAACACGTTTGAAGCTTTTCAAAAACTTTTTTTGGAAATTGACGGGGCAAAACTACTGAAAAAGGTCCACAGCCTCAAAAATAAGCTCATGCAGTAGACACACATTTCCCCTGTTGTTCGAAGAGGATCTTTTGTCTGGACATACTTTTAATGGAGTTGTAATGGAGTGTAGTTTTATATTTTTCTTCTTTTCCTTTATTTGCTCCACACACAGACACAGATCCATCCACTCTCTCTCAGCCCACTCCATTGCTCTGTGATTTCCCCCAGATTGACAGAAAAGGAATACCAATAGAAAGTGGCCTGAAGAATTTTGATCTCTCCTTCTACCCTCTTTCCCTCCCCATTTGTTTGTTTCTTTTATTCTCATCCTATCTTTTGAGAGTGAGAGCAAGCTCAAAAACTAAAGAAATATCTTTATCCAGATATTTGATACTGTACATGCACAGAAACAACCATGTGGAGTTTGTGTGTGTGCTTTTGATTTTTAAAATAGAATAAGTGGCATGTGTTGTTTGCAGTAGCCAATTATCCAGAAACAACATTTGAAACTGTTCTTAGTGAGTTATAAAAAGTCAATTCGTTCATTGTTGTGTGAAGCTGTTGTACTTTATCTAGCACTTTATTCTGTGTTTTTTGATAATTTGGTGCATCATTGCTGCATATAAACAAGGCTGTTCGGTTATTTGTTATATGAATACCTGGACCACAGATTTGGTCAGTCACTGTTGTGTAAATCTGAAGAGACACAAAGAGTTTAGTCTAAGAATTTAGATACAACAAAATCTTAATGTGATTGGACATCCAGCACTGCTCTGATCTCCTCACTTCTCCTTTCATTTTCTCTTCTCCCTTCTCTCCTCACTTCTCTTTTCCGCTCTGATCTGGATGTCCTAAAACAGGGATATGTTTTATTATCCAACATTATTGAAACAACATTTGATAGATCAGTGAGTTATAAAACAGGTTCATTACTTGACATGTTTGTTAAAGCTGTTGTGCTGCACTATATTTTGAGTGTTTCATAGGATTTTTTGGATTAAAAACATTGATCTGATGAACCATCTGAATGTCTTTATTGTGGGGGGTAAATTTTACCTTCTCTGAATAAGTAATTGTTATTAACTGATATTAATTAACTTTGATTTGAAGAGATAATTTTTACCTAATTTTAATGAGTAAGTAGCTGTTGAATATATACATAAATGTGAGGTATTGTTACCCAATTTATGCAAGCATTTAATAGCTTTTTACTTCAGATAGTTTATACTCAATATATGGGATTAAATCTACCCCACCAAAGTCGATGCAAATTGTTACCTCACATTTATTGGGTAAATTCTATAGATTAGTTTTTACAGTGTACTTAAGTAAACACAAATTAAGAATGAACAATAATTCTACAACATTTATTAATCTTAGTTCATGTTAATTTCAACATTTACTAATACATTATTAAAATCAAAACTTGTATTTGTTAACAGTCAATGCACTGTGAACTAACAAGAACAAACAATGAACAACTGTTTTTATTAACTAACATTAACGAATTTGTTAATTGTTAGTTCATGTTATATTAATATATTAGCATATTATTGTTGACTAACAAAACCTTATTGTAAAGTGTACCATTTTTTCTGTAACACTTTTGGACTGTTGCAGTAATACTGATACAGTTCAAAGTTTGGAGTGTATCAGCATACTCAGATATACCCAACTAAAGTGTCACCTATGTCAATAATCTTTCTGTAACCACAAGCTATTGAGAAATGCATGACACACTTACTCATGACCTGCACACTAAATGCTTACTTTTAAGAGAAAGCTGTACAAGTGGAGACAGGACTGATACTCCACTGATGAATGGAAATATCTGATGGCCCTCGGGATAAAGTGTGAATCAAAGTTGAAAGAATGAAAGGATGAAAAGGGGTGACATAATGAATAATAGTAAAAAATAACTCTAGCTTATTAGAGAAGTGGCCTAGCAGTTGCATGAGCTCAGACACGTTAAGCTGTGCTCCTTATGTGGTGGTGGGAAGTTCAAGTCTAGCTCATTTAATTTAGGGTCATCCTCTCCATGCTGTCTCTGTCAAAAATGCCAAAAGAAAGCAATATACATGTCAAAATTGTCACATGTTTTCAATGTTATTTAATTTATACATAAAGTAATATATAGTTACCCATATGGTAAATGTATTTATATACAGGTGCTGGTCATATAATTAGAATATCATCAATTCTATTCAAAAAGTGAAACTTGTATATTATATTCATTCATTACACACAGACTGATATATTTCAAATGTTTATTTCTTTTAATTTTGATGATTATAACTGACAACTAAGGAAAATCTCAAATTCAGTATCTCAAAAAATAAGAATATTACTTAAGACCAATACAAAGAAAGGATTTTTAGAAGTCTTGGCCAACTGAAAAGTATGAACATGAAAAGTATGAGCATGTACAGCACTCAATACTTAGTTGGGGCTCCTTTTGCCTGAATTACTGCAGCAATACGGCGTGACATGGAGGCGATCAGTCTGTGGCACTGCTCAGGTGTTATGAGAGCCCAGGTTGCTCTGATAGTGGCCTTCAGCTCTTCTGCATTATTGGGTCTGGCATATCGCATCTTCCTCTTCACAATACCCCATAGATTTTCTATGGGGTTAAGGTCAGGAGAGTTTGCTGGCCAAGTAAGAACAGTGATACCATGGTCCTTAAACCAGGTACTGGTAGCTTTGGCACTGTGTGCAGGTGCCAAGTTCTGTTGGAAAATGAAATCTGCATCTCCATAAAGTTGGTCAGCAGCAGGAAGCATGAAGTGCTCTAAAACTTCCTGGTATACGGCTGCGTTGACCTTGGACCTCAGAAAACACAGTGGACCAACACCAGCAGATGACATGACACCCCAAACCATCACTGACTGTGGAAACTTTACACTGGACCTCAAGCAACATGGATTGTGTGCCTTCTCCTCTCTTCCTCCAGACTCTGGGACCCTGATTTCCAAAGGAAATGCAAAATTTACTTTCATCAGAGAACATAACTTTGGACCACTCAGCAGCAGTCCAGTCCTTTTTGTCTTTAGCCGCTTCTGACGCTGTCTGTTGTTCAAGAGTGGCTTGACACAAGGAATGCAACAGCTGAAACCCATGTCTTGCATACGTCTGTGCGTAGTGGTTCTTGAAGCACTGACTCCAGCTGCAGTCCACTCTTTGTGAATCTCCCCCACGTTTTTGAATGGGTTTTGTTTCACAATCCTCTCCTGGGTGCGGTTATCCATATTGCTTGTACATTTTTTTCTACCACATCTTTTCCTTCCCTTCGCCTCTCTATTAATGTGCTTGGACACAGAGTTCTGTGAACAGCCAGCCTCTTTTGCAATGACCTTTTGTGTCTTGCCCTCCTTGTACAAGGTGTCAATGGTCGTCTTTTGGACAACTGTCAAGACAGCAGTCTTCCCTATGATTGTGTAGCCTATAGAACTAGACTGAGAGACCACTTAAAGGCCTTTGCAGGTGTTTTGAGTTAATTAGCTGATTAGAGTGTGGCACCAGTTGTCTTCAATATTGAACCTTTTCACAATATTCTAATTTTCTGAGATACTGAATTTGGGATTTTCCTTAGTTGTCAGTTATAATCATCAAAATTAAAAAAAACAAAAAACATTTGAAATATATCAGTCTGTGTGTAATGAATGAATATAACATACAAGTTTCACTTTTTGAATGGAATTAGTAAAATAAATGAACTTTTTGATGATATTCTAATTATATGACCTGCACCTGTAGATAAATAGATGTTAGGGTTACACCTTATTTCAAGGTGTCTTTGTTACAGTGTAATTATACACCTAAGTACTGAGTAATAATGTCATAAACATTTAAAAATACATTTAACCCTATAAAGCCAACTGTATCATATTTTGATATGCAAATTTCTAAGTCCTCTGAATAATCAGTATGATCAAAAGAACTGAAAAACCTCTTGTACATAATCTTCTGCATGTCTTCTGTCATCTGATTGATGGTTTATAGTTTTTTAGCAAGTAAAAGGTTTTTTTTAGTATAATTCTATACACACCTCCCATCAGGTCATGGTACACGTGCCTTTTTGATGTGAAATCTTTACTGATTTTATTTTGATCATAAAACTAAGCATTTAAATATCTTACTGAGACAAATTATTGGAAGATATAGAGTGACAATTTTATTTAGAGTGCTTTTTATAGTCTGCTACTGTGATAAAGGTCTCAATGATTTATATTACAAGCTATCAGAATTTCATCTTACCTTTTGGCCATATAAGTATCAGCAACTGCACCAAATTGCATATTTTTGCTCAGTTTGGGCCTCTGAATAAAATTGAGGTGTTTATTCCTCCTGAAGTATGAGCTCCATATTCTCCTATTTATTTTATTTATTTATTACAGGGACAATGCATATTAATAAACATTTCTGTCAATATGCCAGAGTTAGCCAGAAGGCTATTTTTCACCTGTAGTCCCTAAGACAGATGGTATAGTCACCCTAAAAGAGAGTATATCATACTATTTTTTATATTGTTCTAAATGTTCAATAAACTGCTCTATTTTTTTTTTTTTTTTTAAATCTGATTTTTCTGAATACTACTTCATATGTCAAGCTTTACAGGCTTAAGCTGTAGTGAACTATTCATTTTGGTCTAGACTATTTTATGAAGGTCATGAACTCTATTTCTGAGGTCTATAGCTCCCAAATCCAAGAAAATAAAAGAAATCCCTCACAAAGGAACAGCAAAATCGAAGAATCTCTAAATCTAAGAACTGGTCACCGAGGAGAATCATTTCACAAAGAAGGGATGCAGACTATTACAAGGCTTTTTTAGCAGCCTCTTCACATCCCAACCTGGAAATTGTGTTTGCACCCGTTCCCCGAGCTGTCAGCACAATTAGACATTTAAGGTGATATTATATAAACCAAATCAAGGTAGTGCAACAAGATAGCAAACTTACTCAGATATGCCATGGTAACATAGAGATTCATAAGCAGTGTTTTGTTCCTCAAGGGTTGTATCCACTCACACTGAGCACATTTTGGTTTTAAAAACCCCTTCCCCCCAATTTAATGTAATCTTTAAAACGTTTGGAGCAAAACATAATGCCAAGATCGTAATGCCAAGCATCATGGTTTAAATTACACGGTCTTACACAATATCTCTATGTTCGCCGGTCACAAAATTAACCATAAGCTGGACACTTTCTCTGGATCTCACTATTTCCTTCTTCCAACATTAAGACAATGACAGTGAGCAATCCAAGCAGTCAGGGGCAGTAATCTGTCTTAGCTGCATGATTTCACTCTTGGATTGAAGCCATTTGTTTTAGAGGGCCATGGCAAGACCATCAAACTTGTGTCATTAATACTATTTATCAACATTAATAAGGGTGTTTGAATACTTAAATGAAGGGAGGGGTGTCATAATCTCCTCATAATCTTTTTATAATGCTTATCGAACAGACACTGAGCTTATTGGAAAAACTTTAAATGTTTGTGACAATTCACATGAACAAATCGTTGTATTTTGCAATGCTTTCAGACTTTTCCCAGAACAATTTTATCAGTCATGAGCTGGATTTGGATATTTTGTGCATTTTGCGGAGATGTGCATACAATTGCACTGAACCTGTGTTAGGCTTACGTTTGGTGTCAGTAATAATTTTTAAATATTATTACTTTTATTCAGCAAAGACGCGTTAAATTCAAAAGTGTCACTAAAGACTTTTATAATGAAACAAAATATTTCTCTTTCAAATGAATGCTGTTCTTTTTAACTTTCTTTTCATCTAAGAATACTGAAAACAATGTATCATAGTTTTCCACAAGATATGTAGCAGCACAACTGTTTTTAATATTTATAATAATAATAAACGTTTTGTGCGCAACAAATCAGCATATATTATAATGATTTCTGAAGGATCGTGTGACAATGAAGACTGGATTAATGATGCTGAAAATTCAGCTTTGTCATCACAGGAATAAACTGCATTTTAATATCAAAATAGACAACAGATAGCCTATTTAAAATCGTAATACTATTTCACAATAATACAGTTTTTAGTGTATTTTTGATCAAATAAATGCAGCCTTGGTAAGCATAAAAGGCTTCTTTTAAAAACATGAAAAAACTTACCAATCCTAAACGTTTGAATGGTAATGTACTTCCATTTGAGGTGAATTTCAATTTAAAAAAGGACTTCAGTGGAACATTTTTTAACACAAGGTCAGGGAACACCTCTAAGCAGACGTAATGCTTTGTCATAACGTATTCAAAGATTTTGTACTCTTTTTTTGTCTTTTCAAATTTGAAAGGATCTTCATCATAGAAACTCAGTTGTTTCTAATTACAAGACCTCAAGGAAGTTTTAAGTGAATGCAGTTGCTCACAAAAGAGGGACTATCATTAGTTTTATCCGAGCTGTCAAGGGTGGTGGATTTGGAATCCAGGATTTGGAATAATAATGAGCAGCATTTAAGCTCAAAGGATATTATAAACCATATGTAGTGTAGTCAAACTATCTTTTCATGGTTGTTATTATAATAATAGTCTAAGAACGCAGAGTTTACATAAGGAATTAGGTACTCAAGGCACCTTATAAAATGCTTACCACACAATACAAATATTAAAGGTGCCGTAGAACGTCTTTTTAAAATATGTAATATAAGTCTAAGGTGTCCCCTGAATGTGTCTGTGAAGTTTCAGCTCAAAATACCCCATAGATTAATTTTTTTAACTGCCTATTTTGGGCCATCATTAAATATGAGCCGATTTAGGCTGCGGCTCCTTTAAATGCTCACGCTCCCAGCCCACGGAGCTCGCGCTTGCCTTTAACAGCATAAACAAAGTTCACACAGCTAATATAACCCTCAAAATTGTTCTTTACAAAGTTTTCAGCATGCAGCATGTCTAATCGCGTAAGTATGGTATTTATTTGGATGTATACATTTGATTCTGAACGTGTTTGATAGTATGTTCCGTGGCTAACGGCTAATGCTACACTGTTGGAGAGATTTATAAAGAATGGAGTTGTGTTTATGAATTATACAGACTGCAAGAAAGAAAATTTACAAATATCACTAAAATATCATGTAATCATGGATCATGTCAGTTATTATTGCTCCATCTGCCATTTTTCGCTGTTGTTCTTGCTTGCTTACCTAGTCTGATGATTCAGCTGTGCACATCCAGACGTCCTGCCCTTGTCTAATGCTTGAACATGAGCTGGCATATGCAAATATTGGGGGCGTACACCCTGACTGTTACGTAACAGTCGGTGTTATGTTGAGATTCGCCTGTTCGTCGGAGGTCTTTTAAACAAATGAGATTTATATAAGAAGGATGAAACAAAGGAGTTTGAGACTCAATTTATGTCATTTTCATGTACTGATGTCTTGTTATTTAACTATGCCAAGATAAGTTCAATTTTTAATTGAATTTATCCTTTAAAGGCTTTAAACACCTTTAAAGCCGAAAATACCTTTATGTATTTACTGTATGCTATACTTTTTTCAAAGTAAAATCATTAAATTCCATCCTTCCGCTGGACAAATAGTCCCTCAAGCATAGGATAATGTACCAAAATGCCTGACTTCCACAACAATCTATGACTTATATTCTTCATCTCTGCCCTCACCCACTGCTTCTATCCTCCTTGATCTTCAACTACTTCCTTTCTTACTGTGACCTTATTTTCTGATGCACTGCCGCCACTATCATCCATACTTTCTGGAAAAGAAAAGGTACAGCTTTTCCTCTGTCTTCTATAAAACTTAGGTTACTAACATCAAACTAAAACACAGGCAAAAAGGCTATTATACTGCCCACCAGTACTAAAAAATAGCAAAGACAATAGTGCCATCTACACTGATAACACATCGTAAGCTATCCCCTTTTTTGTCATTTATTTTATTGATTTTACAAAATGTGCATTAAATTTTTTTGCATTAAAAAAAAACACATACAATTGTTTGTTTGTTTTTTTATTTGAATTTATATTTCCTCTAAAATGAACTCACACAATGGAGCCTTGGCAGCATGTTGGGTGCATGTGCTAATGTCTCCTTCACTTTCTTGTTGCCAAAAATGTCAAGCACATAGATTTTGATTTTATTGACTGAAGGGGATGCCATATGATAATACTAAAACGTTTTTAATTTTGGTTGAATATTATTATTGTATTTTAAATCAAATTTTCTCTGCGTTTATAAATGACGATACATACCCAGATAGCAAAATACACTCGGGCCAGTTCCTGTTAGATTCTCGCCTGCCGGAAACTAACCACTCGGCCCGTTTCTTTCAGTGCCCAAGGAAGTCGACCGGAAGTTGAAGTCGGCCGGGTGCCGCCATCTTGTAGCAGAACTTCACTTGCGTTAGCATCCCCATTGACTCCCATTCATTTTGGCGTCACTTTGACAGTGAATAACTTTACATCTGAGGCGTTTAAAGACTCCATTTGTCCATTATTTATTTCTAAAGATACACGACAATGTATAAAGGGCTCCATTACCTTCTATGTTACATTATGGCCCCGTAGATACAGTTTTTGTAAAAATAGGCTAACGATTGCGTCATAACCACTCGACTCTCTGTCGCACAGCAAAGAAATTACCGTACAGACAGGAGGAGAAGCTCGCAGGCAATAGTATGCATTAACTTAATATGGCGTACTGGCGTTACATTTTAAAATACTATACAAAATAATTAATCAGAATACTTACTCCTGCTCACTCACGCCAAAGAACTCCCCGCTCAAGCTCGCCGTCTCTGCAAGATTAACGATGGCAGTTTGGACGCACAGCTACTAGAAGATTTACATCTGTCAGACAGGTTGCTGACGTCATCAAGCTTAGTTTGAGTCTGCGCGTCAGAAACGGAAGTGCTAAAAATCGCTAAAAATGGGCTTCACTTGTCTCAATTGAGTTCCAATGGGGTCGCTGTGTCCATTTCTTTTACTGTCTATGGTTTCTTTCTGCTGCGATCGGGCCGGATGCCTGCTGGTGCACTCACTGCCCGGCCCGAATCAGCCGTTACCATGGCGACGCTGCCGGAATCAAATATCGGGCCGTCGCAAATGCGCACAGCGCGCCAGAAACGGCCCAGCCCCGTTTACTGTTCATACATTTTTCATTTACATTTGATACCCAGCCAAAACGCTTACTTACATTTTAATTATATAAATTATAATGCAAAAATAACATTATTTAAATCTATACAAACATCACATTATTATGAAAAGCAATTATATGTCCATTTGTAAAGAACTCACTTGATCTGGTTGGCATGAAAACATTTTTTTACAAAACAATTACAAAACTTTAACAGCAGTTGTTCATATGCACAGCGCCTTATTCAACTCGAACATGTATAACTCGACAAGCACCACATCTGAAACAGAAAACTTTAATAATAAATGCCTGAAACAGAAAACTTTTAATAATAATCCCTCTGCACTTCGTAAACTGTGGGCTTCCACACGCATATATCAACCTGTCTTCCACATAGGAAGACTTTCCTGTTTCCTCGACCTGGAAAGGGCGTAGCCTCAAAATTACGCCAGCAGGGATCACTCATACTTCAATAAATAAACAACATGCATGAAATGCATAATACTTGGGACAGTTCTAAACAGTAGGCCTATATTGGTTAGGTTGCTAATTGCAAAGGGTGTTGTGCAGTGATATCTGCGATGCTGATTGGTCAATGTTCATATTTTATTGTAGGCCATATAGGGTTATTTAAGCTAATTTAAGATCATTTTCATCTTTAACATGTCTTTTGTATCACTGGTAGCCTATAATAAATGTTGAAAAATATTTTTATGACGAATGCACAATTGTTTACATTAGAATTATGGCAGTGTCTACATTTAATAAGCATTTAATCTACATCAGTAGTTCTCATTGGATTTAACTTCATCTGGTATAATAAATATCCTGGAAATTATTCTTATATGTTGTATACTTGTTTATGAATTTGTATTTACCATGCCAATAAAATTTCAGTGTTTGGTCTTAAAGGCATTTTTGTATATTTATGTTTTTTATTAATTAAATTTTAACTAATGCTGCTACATCTATGATAAGATATTTGTATTATTATAAAATCAAGCGGTACAAAAATGAATGCGATCCGACTTTAGATTTTTCATGCGTGTTTTCAGCGTCATCTGGTGGCCGTTCTTCGCAACAACCGTTTTCCAATCCCATCCTGCACCGCGAGCACCGCGCCGACTCCGAGTCCGAGCTGTCTGTCTGCTGCCAGGGGCGGACATGTTGGGGCGGCCTGTTGGAGGACAGTACCACACATATTTTTGATTTTACCGGAGAAAGTGACTGCAAAGCAGAGACGGGACACCATGGATGCCGTCAACGCTTTTAACCATGAGGTGTGTGTGTTCAGTAAGATGAAACGGCAGTAAAATGGCGGTTTGATGAGCACAAGCGTTCAATGTGTTGCAACGGCCCAAGCCAAATGAAGGCCTCAGTGTTTAAAATGCGCAGTTAAATGCTTCCAGGTTGGATGTAGCATATCATATGAAACCGCCCTTTCGTAAATTTTAGTGTAAATGCTTAGATCTGTGTGTTACGATACTTTGAACGCCATAATAACAGTCCTAATAATCATAATAGACAGCGTGATCTGCAGTTGGTCACTTTACATGTTAGTCTCTGCTTTTTGTACTCCGGATCTAACACGTACGAATATACATCTGTGCTAAAGTTATGAGATGCCACACAAACTAGTGCTCATGTTGTTTACAGTCTGCGCACGGTGTCTGTGTGCTCCTCTGCCATGAGTTCATTCAGGGAAGACCCATAACCTACCACAGTTCATTCTTTTAATAACTTTATATTGCTCGCTGATGGTCGAGATAAACAATTGGGGGCGGAAATGGTTAAATTGTACAAAACTGTGTCCCACCAAAGACAGAACTATTGTTAATGGACCGTATTCGACATTTAACAGCTTTTTATTAATGCCCATGAAGTTTTTATACTGAAAACAGTGAAAATATAGTTGTAAACGACAATTTTCTATTTTTTTTTTTTTGGCTTTTTAAAAATTGTTTACGTTACTGTACCTTTAAGAAGTCTGATCTCCGCCTATTGTTCAACATGGTCATTTATGTAAATGTGGATGGTAATTTATATGTAAAGTTTTAGATAAAAGTGTTTATTTTTATAGGTGAAGTGTGTAATTTGTGCACCAAACACATTATCAAACTGAACTGCAAAAACAATGATTGTTTTCAAACAAGTTTTCCCTCACACTGTGTTATTGGTCAGCCAAATTGTTAGTCCCGCCCCAAAACCCATGCCATTGTTTGAGCCAATGTCGCTAAACTGGTCAGGATGCTCAAATAGAGTACAAAAGTGCCGCCCACCTTTTCAGCAACCTTGGTTCTGGAAGTATTTCCCATAGGGTTTTTAAAGAGTTACAAGCGATGAACCAAAAAAAAAAAAAAAAAAACATCTGCAAGGTGAAATTAGTGGCCCAAAATGTAATGTAGATTTTCACCAGGAATTTTGCAATTCTACATGATTATCTAAAGAATAAGTTGAAATAATGCAGGCTGATAGCTTCAACAAAAGCATCATTAATTAACAACCTCTTAGCTCACAGTAGGCAAGACTTTTAATGCTTAATAAGTTACATCATATGTCAGTTCCTCTATTGAGAAAATGAATGGGATTTTTACTTCCAGAACCTGACTGTTGCACTCTATAAAAATGTTGTAAAAAAGCAACATCAAATCACACTGTTTACATTTTCCAGGGAAATCATCAGTGTACAAATTACTTATTACAGTTATCTCTGCATAGTTAGGTGGAATATTGGGATGTATTTTAACCTTGGTAAAAGTACAAGCTTTAATAAAAACGTACTCCTTTCCACAAGAAATTCAGTATAGCATTTAGCCAAGTCTGAATGCGGCATTCAATTATGCTTAACCACGCAATGGTGCTGTGTTTGTAAGAAGTGTCATAAATTATGGAAAGGCCTTCTGTTCTGTTAATTCCTAATAAAGCTGTTCAGCTTAAGAAGAAGTGAAACTAGTTGTATTTTTCGAATATAGTTTATAAGTCAAGTATAATTTTGAAATGTATCCCTTAGAAAAACATGGATTGGATCAGTTTGTTATAGCATGCTACTTTATACTGCTGTACTGAATCATTACTATATTCATGGTAATTACATTGCACTCTGTCATGGTATAAATATTCTTTATTTCCGTAAAACTGTGACATGGCAATAAACTGTAATATCATGGTACTTTTCATGTTCAGTGTAAAAATGATATAGTATAGTGCATCTTATAGTGCAGGTTGCTTTCACTCATTGACTTCAATGTTAAGTTTTCAGTGTTGTATTACCCAGTAATGGAAGTTTCCATGCTCCATACTTCAGCCCTTATTGACGTCATAATATGCATTAACATTACGTTATGGCTTCATTGCAGTTGTTCTCCTTGATGGACACAAAGCCTCCCATTTCAAGGGCCAAGATGATCTCTATCACCAAATCTGCCATAAAAGCCATTAAAGTAAGTTGATCTTGATGTTGCAGTGCAGTGATCACACCTGATACCTAATGCCAGTTGGGTTATAATATGATAAAGTGTGTGTTTGTGCAGGGACCTGAGAGATTTCTCATGTTAATCAAATATACTTTAACATGTATTTGAAAACCTTCCCTTTAATCCTCTCTCAATTGTTTGTGTCTTCCAGTTATACAAGCATGTTGTTCAAATTGTTGAAAAATTCATAAAGAAGGTAGGTGCCCATCTGAACTGAATTTGAATTGGATGATTGTTGGCTTGTATTCATTTACTGAATGCTATTTTGTGCACAGTGCAAACCTGAGTACAAAGTTCCAGGGCTCTATGTGGTGGATTCCATCGTGAGACAGTCACGGCATCAGTTTGGTGCTGAAAAAGATGTGTTTGGTCCCAGGTTCACCAAAAACATTGCTGGGACATTTGAGAATCTATGCTTGTGTCCCACAGAAGATCGGGTGAGAATATTTTTTAGAGCCAATTTTTTTTTTTTTTTTTATATATAAATAGCTCCTTATTCAGTACCCTCATTTTATGGTATGAATCAAATGCTGACTTTATGATATTTCTCTTCCTCATCCAGAGTAAGATAGTTAGAGTGCTGAACCTGTGGCAGAAAAATGGAGTGTTTAAGATCGAAGTAATCCAGCCTCTCTTGGACATGGCTGCTGGATCCAGCAGCTCAATGGGATTGGACAACGGCCCTGATGCGGGTAAGACACTGATGTGTAACATTGTGAATATCGCCATGATTTTAACGTGCTTCTTGTTTGGTATGAGATTTGTTTTGCTATACAGACATGTTTTGCAGCTCACAAGTATGAGAGTGTTTTATTTTATTATTTTATTGTGCAGTGCATTTACACATTTTTTTTATATATATAGTAATATTTTGGAATCAGCAAGATTTTTTAAAAAGAAATTAATACTTATTATTCAGCAAGGAAACATTCAATTGATCGAAAGTGACAGTAAAGACATTTATAATATTACAAAATCTTTCTATTTCAAATAAATGCTGTTCTGTTGAACTTTCTATTAAAGCGTTCTAAAAAAAACTGTATCACGATTTAAACAAAAATACTAATCAGCACTAATTTCAACATTGGTAATAATAAGGAATGTTTCTTGAGCATCATATCAGCATATTAGAATGATTTCTGAAGGATCACGTGACAGCTTAAAATAGAAAACATTTCAATTAAAGTAATATATTTCACAATATTACTGTTTTTTTAATGCATTTTTGATCAAATAAATGCAGCATTGGTGAGCAGAAGAGACTTCTATCAAACAATCATTAATCTTTTAGTAAATCTGTTAATCTTTCAATAAAATCTTACTGACTGTGTAGTGTAGACCAGTGGTGTCCAAACTCGGTCCTGGAGGGCCACTGTCCTGCAGTGTTTAGCTCCAACTTGCCTCAACACACCTGCCTGAAAGTTTCTCATATGCTTGATTAGACCTTGATTAGCTGGTTCAGGTGTGTTTAATTGTGGTTGGAGCTAAACTCTGCAGGACAGTGGCCCTCCAGGACCGAGTTTGGACACCCCTGGTGAAGACGTTTTAATAGTGTCTCAGATTTAAGCTTCAGTATCAAAATTGTGTTAGAGTTGCCAAGTTCTATTTATTTCTGGCAATCAATTCAAACTGTCCGTTTCATTGAATCTATTCAGAACTCTGATTCTGTGATGCATCATCAATCAAAAAAAAAAATCTGGAATGTCTTGCATGGCGTTTTCATGTATTACAATTTTTAGCTTTTTACATGTAATTTTAGATTTTCCTACTAACATTTAATAATTTCATTATCGATGTGTTTCTGCAGCATCCCCACAGTCTCCCGTGAGGGAACAGGAGGCTCATCCTGTGTCGACGGCAAACTCGGCCGCAGCAGCTGTGCCTCAGCTTCAGACCTCAGATGCCTTTGCGGCTGTTGCTCAACTAATTCAGTCTTCTCAAGGACAGCAGGTTAGTGGAATGAATGCCCTGGATTTCCCGCATATCAGTTTGCACATAAACACCTTGGGATATTTTTAGCATAAAAAATTAGAAACAAAATCTTTCAATTCTGTTGGGATATTCATATGGTCACTGTTTTGTGAAGCTTCAGCAGATTCTGCAGAACTTTCAGCCGCCAGGGAAACCTCAGTCTCCAGCTGTGGACAATAACAGGAGTCACCTCCACCTACAGGCCCAGGCTGCAACTGCCACCTCCTCCACCCTCACACATCAGCACAACCATCCCACACAACAGCCTGTGGAAAAGAAAGCCACATTTGACAAGGTGAAATAACGGAGATCAATTGTTTTTGAGTTTGCACTTAGGAATTTAAAAAACACACTCTTCTGAAAACACAGTGGTAGGAATGGGTCATAGGGCATGTCATCCAACAACCAACTAATTATGCGTCTCTCTCTAAAAAAAAAAAAAAAAATATATATATATATATATATATATATATATATATATATATATATATATATATATATATATATATATATATATATATTTTTTTTTTTATATATGTAATTTTTTTTAAAGAAAAAAAGGAAAAGAAATTGTTTTATTCAGCATTAAATTGTTTTGAAAAGTGACATTGAATAACATATTCCTTAAAGAATCCTGAAAAAAATTGATCACGTTTTTTTTCATGAACATATTATGCAGTTTATATTATACTGTTTTAAATATTGATAATAATGTTTCTCAAGCACCAAATAAGCATATTAGAATGATTTCTGAAAAATCACGTGGCACTGAATTCAGCTTTGCCATTACAGGAATAAATTCTATTTGAATATATTTTAAAATGTGAAATGGGTATTTTAAAGCTGCAGTCCGTAACCTTTTTTGGTTAAAAATAATCCAAAATTATTTTTTGAGCAAGTACATTACCAGCCAGTGTTCAAAACTATCTCCTTACCTTAGCCCGATTCACAATGGTAAGCTTGTAATAATGTTTCCTAATTCGAGTGGTGCTGATAGGTTTTTGTGGGAAATTCGAGCATGCCACCGTTCGTCTTTGCATCATTATGTCACATCTGTTTACATAAAGAACAAGTCCCAGCTAGTAGGCTATATCGCATGTGAGGATGCTGCAGGTGGCAGATCATTTATAGCCTTTTCTCACATCAGCTGGAATAATTAAACATATTTTAATGGCGGATTGTATGGAATGACAAATGGACCATTAGAGATTAGACTGTACAGAAATTGAAATCTACAGGTAACGCTAATACACACTAAATACATGTGGTCACGCAATGCTGATGTTGTTAACATTAAAGGGTTAGTTCACCCAAAAATTAAAATTCTGTCATTTATTACTCACCCTCAAGCCGTTCCACACCCGTAAGACCTTCGTTAATCTTCGGAATGCAAATTAAGATATTTTTGTTGAAATCCGATGGCTCTGTGAGGCCTGCATAGCCAGCAATGACATTTCCTCTCTCAAGATCCATAAATGTACTAAAAACATATTTAAATCAGTTCGTGTGAGTACAGTGGTTCAATATTAATATTATAAAGCGACGAGAATATTTTTGGTGCAACTTATATAGACTTATATAGTGATGGCCGATTTCAAAACGCTGCTTCCGGAAGCTTCGAAGCATTATGAATCAGCGTGTCGAATCAGCACTTCGGAGCGCCAAAGTCATGTGATTTCAGCAGTTTGGCGGTTTGACACGTGATCCGGATCATGATTCAACACAGAAGAATCATAACGCTCCGAAGCTTCCTGAAGCAGTTTTTTGAAATCGGCCATCACTAAATAAGTTATTTTGTTTTTTGGTGCACCAAAAATATTCTCATCACTTTATAATATTAATATTGAACCACTGTACTCACATGAACTGATTTAAATATGTTTTTAGTACATTAATGGATCTTGAGAGAGGAAATGTCATTGCTGGCTATGGAGGCCTCACGGAGCAATCGGATTTCAACAAAAATATCTTAATTTGTGTTACGAAGATTAACAAAAGTCTTACGGGTGTGGAACGGCATGAGGGTGAGTAATAAATGACATTATTTTCATTTTTGGGTGAACTAACCCTTTAACAATTTGAGAACAAAGTATAACAATAATAATAATATGTACGGATTGACGTGATCCGAGCTAAGCGATCATTTGATTGAATCGCCATTGGCAGCGCGATTTATTGTAATGCTTTTTTTTCTCAGTTGGTCAGAACAAAAGTGGCAGATTTGTTACTTACTTGTTCAGATGACATTTTCTGGTGAAAATTCTTATTTTGACTACAGTCTGTGATTCCGAAGTAAGTACCTGTACAGTATCCACCAGCCACACATTCTCCTCAAATCTGCTCTGAGGAGCCCTGCTGATGCACATCCCACGTAGATCTCTAATTTAATAGATAATTCTGCAATTGCGGGTTTCGAACAGAGATGGCGACAAAGAGGCAAAACTTACAGACTGCAGCTTTAAATTGAAATATTTCACAATATTACTGTATTTTTGATCAAATAAATGTGCGCGTAAGAGACTTATATATATTCTTTATTTAAATTTTGTTTTCTTCCAAAAACTGTTTATAATTTTGTAGCAGTGCTTTAATTACAATTTGCCCAAAAATGTGTCTGATTTGGGTCAGGTGACCCCAAAACCAACCTAATTTTTTGGGAAATATGTTGTTTTGTGCATCCCTTGTGGGCTTAAAGATTTTGACGATCTCTTTCCTCCTCTTTTTTTCCAGACACTTCTGGACCGCTTTGACTATGATGATGAGCCAGAAGCCGGGGATGAAGCCAAGAAGGATGAAACGCCGTCTGTTCAACCTACTATGTAAGTAGCATCTCCTTGACTGTATGTTGAGCTGTGATACGAAGTATATCATCTGCTCAGTTTTGTGCAGAATTTTAAGTTTCTTTCGTCTGTCTCTGCAGGGGATTTCCTGAGCAGACCGTCCCAGGATTTCCTCCAACCAGTCAGATGCAGCAATTTCAACAACATATGATGACTGTATCACAGCGCCAACAGGTAGATTACTACATAAGCCAACATTTTAAGCTGAAATCTCATTTTGATGACATTCTTTTGTAATTTAATAAATCCACGGTCACGTTTTGGCTTGTATCTGTTGTGTGCTCAGGTTGGTCTACCTTCGAATGGACAAGTCCAAGGCTTTGGTCTTATGACCTCTCAGCCCTACCCAGGCATGATGCCTTCGATGGGGCAGCCGCACGCTGCTTTCCCTCCTCAGAATGACACCTTCAATCAGCTCATGGCTGGTCATCAGCATCAGGTAAAATGATTTTGTAAATTATTTATTAACCATTAAGCTGCTGTTGAATTTAATACTAATCCTTGATAACTTGTGGCACAGGAAATGATGAATTCAGATGCGTCTGCCAGGCCTTTCCCTGATGGCAAAAGATCAAGGTCACGTTCGGGGTCAAGGTGTGTACGACAAATCACTAAACTAATGAAACAATACTGACATAGTGCTTCCATGAAAAACACTTTTTTTATTTTTTATTTTGCATTGTTAACATTCATCTGCATGAACGGAGGTTGTGATAGTCTTTTCTTTCCTATTGTGACGTATATCTGAGTGAAACAGCTTCTCGATCAGGAAAAAATGTAGGGCGGGACTCATCACGTTTTGTTCATCTCGAATTGAATGGATGGTTTGCTATTGCTGTGATCTCATGTGAAGTGACATTGTCCCACCCTCATGCCAATAAACACGCCATCAGAGAAGACAAGTCGCTGCAAGAGGGAGGGAAAGTTATTTTGACTGAAGATGGAGGGAAATAAAAAATGTGCACGGATTAATCATCTATAATACTACAGTGTTCCATAAAAAAAACAAGAATTGTAAATTTCATGACCTGTTTTGTTCAGGTCTCCTAAAAGAAGAAGGTCTCGGTCCAATTCCCGCACCAGACGAATGCGGCATCGGCGATCTCGCTCCCGTTCTCGAGAACGGCGGCGTCAGTCACCTCGTTCACGGTCTCAGGAAAGGAGAGACAGAGAAAAGGAACGAGAACGAAGACAGAAAGGCCTTCCTCCTATAAAGAATAACACTCTCAGTGGTAAGCAGGACCACTACGAATGCTGTAGCGTCCAGTCCAGTCCCGATTATGCATACTTGCCTACTGTGAAGCATGCAAAACACATTGTGTATCTCTCTTTCAGTGTGCAGCACAACTCTATGGGTGGGTCAGCTGGATAAGAGGACGCAGCAGCAGGACGTGGCCTGTTTACTAGAGGAGTTTGGGCAGATAGATTCAATTAATGTACGTTCTTGAGAATTAGAGTTTTATGTTTAGCTGTTAGCATATTTAAGTTCTTCTTAACAAGATGTTGTATTTCTGTGCTAAAGTCTGATTTTGTCTTGTCTGATTTCGATAGATGATTCCTCCTCGTGGTTGTGCCTACATTGTCATGATCCATCGTCAGGATGCCTATCGAGCCCTGCAGAAACTAAGCAGAGGTCCATACAAAGTCAACCAGAAAGCCATTAAGGTATCAGATGATTATTTTATAACAGATTTAATAAAAATAAAACCAAATAAAAAGTGATTGAAAACTTTTTTTTACTTTTTGATCAAAAGAAATGATCAAAATGCATAAATGTGTAAAAATCTAAAAATATATATACAATAAATATTTATTTTTTCCATGTATATTGATAAAAAAATTCTTATGTTTTAAGATTTTTTTTTTTTTTTTTGAAAGAAGTCTCTTATGGTCACCAAGGCTGCATTTATTTGATCGAAAATACAGTAAAAACTGTAATATTTTGAAATATTATTACAATATAATGTATTGGAGGAATGGTCTCTGATCTCTTGTCAGGTGTTCTCCAAACTCATCAGGCGTTATAGGAGAAGACTCAGAACTGTTATCTTGGCAAAAGGAGGTTGCAAAAAGTATTGAATAAAAGGGCGCCAATGATTGTGGCCAGCGTGTATTAGAGAAAAACACTTTTAAAGGGTTAGTTCACCCAAAAATGAAAATTCTGTCATTTATTACTTACCTTCATGCCGTTCCACAACCGTAAGACCTTCGTTAATCTTCAGAACACAAATTAAGATATTTTAGTTGAAATCCGATGGCTCCGTGAGGCCTCCATAGGGAGCAATGGACACTTCCTCTCTCAAGATCCATAAAGGTACTAAAAACATATTTAAATCGGTTCATGTGAGTACTAGCCTGACGTGGTCATACTCAATTCTAGTTCGAATATGAGTCTGATACTGCTCCATTGGGCTTTGATTATGGGGGCGTATTTAAACCGATCCAGGAAAGACCTCAATTGGATAGACCTACAACCAATCAGAGCTACAGAGTAAGTGACGTATGTTGAGCGACGCATAGTTGTCAACAGAACTCTTCTTAGCGACCATCGGGGCCAGCTGATAAATCAAACTTTTGCCGAATCCCGTAGGAAGGACGGCAAAGACATCTTTCCCATCGACAAATGCCTTGATCGTGGTCCTCTGTTCCTTTTTTAAAATTAATGCGCTGTCGATATCTTCTATAACGGACGCGATGGCGGAATCTACACATCTCAGTTCTTCAACAGCCATCATTGTTGTAAACTAATTGACCTTTCGCAAAGACTCGCCCCCCTTAGTTACTGTTGCTTTGTCCGACAAGTCGTGGCGCTGTCACGCCACACAGAGTGGAAAATACATCGCGGAGCAAAGAGGAAACTGACAACACATCGACAGACGAGACAGAGCAGGTTACTTATGATCATCTCTTCCTACTAGTCCATTTATAGCATCAAATAAACATGAATGAACATGAGAATGAATGTTGTTTCAAATGCGGAAAGACGTCAATATGCACAATTTTTCAAGTTTAACTCCACCGAGGTTAATCTTCTAACTCCTGACTGCTTTGTTGGACAAAATGGCGGCTGCAGCGTTCTGATTGGTTAGATCGCTTGTCAGTCAAACTCCCCAAGCGCTCTTTGATGACGTGGCTGATTACGTTTCTGGTGATAATCTGTCAATCATCGCCCTGACAATGTGATTGGTCCGAACAGTTTCTGTTCGGGCATAATTACTCCTCTACGGATCGAGTCCAGACCGAACTCCCCGACCTCAAAATGTTGTGGGCGGGGCTAAGTTCGGCTGGCATCCAGGCTATGTGAGTACAGTGGTTCAATATTAATATTATAAAGCGACGAGAATATTTTTGGTGCGCCCCAAAAAAAAAAAAATAACGACTTATTTAGTGATGGCCGATTTCAAAACACTGTTTCATGAAGCTTTGGAGCACAAATGAATCAGTGTGTCGAATTTGCTGTTCGGAATGCCAAGGTCACGTGATTTCAGCCGTTGACAGTTTAACACGCGATCTGAATCATGATTCGACACACTGATTCATTATGCTCCGAATCTTTCTGAAGCAGTGTTTTGAAATCGGCCATCACTAAATAAGTCGTTATTTCGTTTTTTTTGGCGGTCCAAAAATATTCTTGTCGCTTTATAATATTAATATTAAACTACTGTGCTCACATGAACTGATATGTTTTTAGTACATTAATGGATCTTGAGAGAGGAAGTGTCCATTGCTCCCTATGGAGGCCTCACGGATTTCAACTAAAATATCTTAATTTGTGTTCTGAAGATTAACGAAGGTCTTACGGGTGTGGAACGGCATGAGGGTAAGTAATAAATGACAGAATTTTCATTTTTGGGTGAACTAACCCTTTAATAATGAGATTTCCCCCCCATTTTCAATTGTTTTACTTCGATGAAAGGTTAGATTTTTGTGAATTTTTTTGAATAAAAGGATTAACAATGCAGATTTATTTTCACAGGCTTCTTTGTTCATATTTACCAAGGGTGCCAGTAATTTTGACCAGGACTGTATTCACCATCTTAGGAGAGTGAAAGACAGAGATTGAAAGATATTTATAATTTGCATTGTTTTGCTTAAACTTGTCAATGTAGAACTTTATTATAGTTGATCATTTAGAGAGAAACTGTAGAGCTTCTGAAGCATTGCCTCTTTCTAGTAACAGTGACTATTTTAAAGGCATAGTTCACCCCAAAATGTACAATATCATTCAGAAGTTTGGGGTCAGTATGAATTTTTAAAGTGTTTTTTGAAAGACGTTTCTTATGCTCAACAGGTCTGCAATTATCTGATCAAAAATACGGTATAAACTGTGAAATATCATTATTTATATCTTTATTTATTTAAAAATGTCATTCATTCCTGTAAAGCAAAGCTGAATTTTCAGCATCATTACTCCAGTCTTCAGTTTTACATGATCCTTCAGAAATTATTTCAATATGCTGATTTGGTGCTCAAGAAACATTTGTTATTAATGTTGAAAACAGTTGTGCTGCTTAATATTTTTGTGGAAACTGATACTTTTTTTCAGGATTCTTAGACAAATAGAACATTTTTTTTAAATATTTTTTTTACTTTTCTTTAACTTTTACTGTCATATAGTATTAATTTCTTTAAAAAATCATACTGACCACAAACTTTGGAATGGTGTGTATGAAAATGTTTTAAATATTTTCACATTCATTGCATCACTATATTTCTCCAGATTGCCTGGGCTCTGAATAAAGGCATTAAGGCTGAGTTCAAGCAGTATTGGGATGTGGAATTGGGTGTAACCTATGTACCATGGTCCAAGGTAAAGATGGAGGACCTGGATGTGTTCAGAGAAGGAGGGATGCTGGACCCTGATACTCTTGCACCAGGTAAATATTGGAACTAATTAGTAATGGTTCCTCTAGACATTGAGGACACTCCGTAACGTATGGTTGGTCCATGTGCAGAGTGGCGAAGCTCTCAGATTGAGCTAGAGAAAGCTGAAGAGTCTCAGAATGGCAGACCTGAGGTGGGAAAAGTGGAGGAGACCCCAGCTGTAGTACCTATGCAGGTAATTCATAATGCCCTGGTTCCTCTTCCTAAAGATTTGGGTTTGGTCCTATTTATTAATTTTTCCTCTTTTTGTTCAACCTCAGGTTCCTCCTGTCCAGCCAATGGGAGCTGTCGGTGTCCCACCACCAGGATTCTCAGGACCCATGAACATCCCACCCCCCTCATTCCCACCTGGGGTTCCTCCACCCCCAGGTCCCTTCATACGGCCAGGCTTTAACCCCATGCAGATGCCACCAGGTACAACAACACCAGTGACAATCAAAGTTTAATTTAAGTGTGTTGTAATGATAAGCATTTTGTTTTTGGAGAAGTACCCAGTTTCTAAACGCATTCTTTGTTTCAGGATTTCTTCCTCCGGGTGCCATGCCTCCTCTGGGTGCCACCGGGCCTCCTCCACCTACAGCAGGGATCGGCATGCCTCCAGGTGGCCGGTCTTTATTGTATACACCCTAAAGTTTTTGACCAGCAAACCTGTTTAGTTTCTTTTAATTTCCCATCTTGACAATAACACTGAGCTGATTTTTTCCTGTTTAATTCCTGTAGTTGGCAGCTCAGTTGAAGACCTTCCGAACGATCCAGCAGGTATAGGCCCAAGAATCAACAATGATGGAACAGATGGGTTCAACTCAGGTAGGTCTTGGCATTTATTCATCACAAAATATTATGAAATATTATTACAATTTAAAATAATTTTCTAATTTAAAGGGTTAGTTCTCCCTGGCTTTGCAGTTTAAAATGGACAGAAACTATTCACATTTTCTGAATAAACTTTAAAAATATAGTATATTTTGATTAATGTATCTTTGTGAGTTAATTTTATTATTTCATTTACTCTTCAGGAAACCAAGTGCCTCCTGGAGGTCCACCAGGGATGGGCATGCAGTCTCCACCAGGTCTTCTAGGTTCAAGGCCGGGTATGATGCCTCTCCAGCGGCCCCCAGGGATGCCGCCCCCACACATGCAGCGCTTTCCCATTCCGCCTCCTCGGCCTGGTATGCCACCCATCCCCCCACAGATGATGCCACCCAGGGGTCCACCTCAGATGATGCACCGCGAGCCACCACCTGGGACCTTTGGCATGCCACCCCCTCCTCATGGCATGAGGGGCCCCTTTCCCCCTCCCGGACCTCCCTTTATGAGACCGAGCGGACCCGGACCCAGACCAGACGGGCCGAATGATCACGAGGCGAGGCCGTTCAGAGGCGAGCGCCCCGGGTTAGGGAGGGGCAGAGATCGAGATCAGGACTGGTATGGAGGACGACGGTCTTTTGGCGAGGGTCGTGGCGGGGAGAGGCCAGACAGCCGTGAAAGATTTGGAGGCTGGCACGAGGAGCCGGAAAAACAAGGCGGGTGGGACAGAGAGAGAGAACGCAGGGACTGGAGGAGAAGTCCGGACGGAGAGAGGGATCGAGATCGAGGACGAGATGGTGAAGAACGAACCAGGCGGTCCGCAGGGAGCAGAGAGAGAAGCACGCGCTGGGACCGAGACGATAGACTCGATCGCCTGGGTCTCACCAGCGAGGAACCCAACGAGAGACTTGCAGCGAGTACCAACGAGCCTAGTGCAAACTCTACTAAAGAACTTCCTGAAGCCAAGCCAGATGTTCCAGCACCTTCCACTGCAGCCACAGCAGACTCAAAAGCCTCAGAACCTATAGCAGAAAACAAATCTGCAGAGCAAACACATAAAGAAGAGTCATAGAGGCCTCTTTTTACAACAAGACCATATGAGCTTCTCCCGTGTCAGTGCTAATCATGAATACTGCTGGCTAGAAAGCAAAGTCCAACTGTTGTGGGATGCTTTATGCATAGGATGCTTGGTTCTTCATCACAAACCAAGTTTTTCAGACTTTATAAAGCGTCTTTTGGCAAACGTGGACCGTTGCCTTGTGAATTTATTGTACCACCTCAATGAAGCTTGAATGTTGTATTAAAACTGAAGATAAGGAAAAAAAATGATTAATGGTTTTGCTGTAAATATGCTAACATTACTCAAATAATATTTGTAGATTTTGACTGGCTGTTTTTTTGTCATTTTGTTTTTATTTTCCAATGATATCCATGTTGAGTTTCAATAATGGAAACATTGACTAAAATAAGATATTAAGACCCTTTTGCTGTAATGTTTTTAACTTAATGTTTACAACATAAAAAAAAAAAAAAAACACACACACAAGATGTTTTTATAATTTTTAAGTTTTTTGGAGATAGGAACTCCAAATATTTCAGCGATAGGGAGGTGGTTTTAATAAAATATTTTCATACCAAATGAATGAACCGACTTATATGCAAGTTGTTTCTGTCTATTTTAACATTTACCCTAGTGATTTATAAATACTTCTGCCAACTAGTAGTAAGGTTATCAATTTTAGAATGAATCATGAATAAACGGATCACTGTTTGCTGTGCTTTTTGCCCTGTACAACCAGTTTTCCTCTGAATTGTGTATTTATCATGTGACCCTATTCCTGAACAATCTGTCATGGTTTGAATAGGACATCTATATCTATATGAATGGACCATGACTGAAATTATAGGACAGCTTGAGACCATATGTCAATGTCAAAGTGACAGTCATGTGATTTGTCTATAGCAACATCTCTTCTTTAAGAGCAGAATAGCTATAGGATTTTTACGAGGTTGGTATATGGTATAATTTACAGACAATCACCTTACATATTTTATGTAGGCTACTTGCTTTTTTATGTATCATGTGATGCGTAATACATACAGAAGACATTTTTGAAACTTTTTTTTTTAAATTAATTCTCAAAAAAGACTAACACAACAACGAGAAACGAAAAGCAGAAAATGAAAAGGGAGGAATAAAAAAAAAAAACAATATAAGATGGAAATATTGACGTTTTGAGAATTATAATGTCACTAAAATCAGGAAATGAATTGCAAGCATAATGTTTTAAAGCTCTTTTGTTCTTAGACGATATAATTGATGTGAGGTACTGCTCAATTTCTTTCATTAAAACAAAAAAAAAGCTCCATATTATCGTAGGGTATAGGAGACATTCTCGTCACTTCCATATGACAGCATGAAACGCCAGACTTTGACCAAATCAGCGGCCACCAATCTGTTCAGCCTTCTGATTGGTCAGATCGACTTACGCTCCTCCTCTCTTATTTAACGTCGGTTTCTTACACTATCACAAGTTCACAGTTTGCATAAATCAACATGGTGAATAAGGCCGTTTGTGTGCTAAAAGGCGACGGGCAAGTGACCGGAACCGTTCATTTCGAGCAAGAGGTAAAAAAAATGTTTTTGCGGCTTTTGTTATGACGCTCCTGTAGCTGGATAGCAGCGCGTGCAGCGAGCTAACCCGCGACCACGCACATTGAATTTCAAATATGCACTCCACAAGTGAGATTTAAGTCAATTGTGCATTACTGTGATATTAGTGTAACATTAACAATGTAATTATGCCGTAATATGCTGTTGCACGGGATTCGCATTGTAAATACCATGCAAATATTTGTGACCAAATCTGATAATGAACTACAATGGCCTTTTATACGTGATTCACTTTTTGACTGATGACTCTATATAGTTGTGCAATGTCATCTTGCACAAATACGTTAAAACCGTTAAATGCAGCTCAGCAATGACCTTTGATACAGTGTCAGGTCTGCGTTTCGTTGACGCCCCTGAGCACGTGAATACTAATAATTTGTTTTCATAAATGCATGCAGTCAAACTATAAAACCTTATGCTTTTGCACCTGAAATTGGTGCGTTCAGAAGCCCTCGGACAATGGTGTCATTGACATGCCTTGAAAGTCTCATGAAATAACAACTAGAAGGGAAAAGTTTGCTGAGTCATGCTCATCCATCTCAGTTTGTTGTAAAAAAACATTGCCTAATAGGACAGAGATCACAGAGCTCATTAAATACAAAAACTACTGGTCTTGTGGTTGACAAGCATTTCATTGTTTTTTAAACACCATTTATAGAGTTTGTTATAAAAATCTAATCATATTTATTATAATTTGACTTGCACTGCATTTTATCTATTTACATTTATGCATGTGTTTACATTGTTTAATTTGCAATGCATTCCAGTTATACATTTGATCATTTCCTGTATTCACTGGGAATCAAACCCATAACCCTGGAGTTGCTAACACCATTGCATCATCATCATCATCATCATCATCATCATCATCATGTCAAACAGTTAATGCTTCTGTTTTCTGTAGTGATATGAAACTATCATTGACCAGACGAGTGATCTGTGTGTTTTAGGCTGAAAAGTCTCCAGTGAAGCTCTCGGGTGAAATTACTGGCCTTACTGCAGGAAAACATGGCTTCCATGTCCATGCTTTTGGAGACAACACAAATGGTAAGCATCATCACTCCTTCCACTTACCTTTTAAAGGGATAGTTCACCCAAAAATGAAAATTATCCCATGATTTACTCACCCTCAAGCCATCCACATAGGTGTATATGACTTTCTTCTTTCAGATAAATACAATCAGAGTTATATTCAATAATGTCCGCATCGATTTGACGTATTGATGAGCGCAGAGGATAGAGCAAAGCAAAACACTGGTCACGAATTAGAAGTCTCTAATAGAATTTTTTTAATGAATTTTGATATAAGAGAAGAGGAGCTTGAATTTGTTGCCCAGCTCTATTTGTTTGAACCATGATAGATGCCAAAGCTACATCTCATCAGGGGTTTCTCCTTTGGGCTATGTCGATGTGCGTATGGCCGTCTGCCGGAAGCTAGATTTTTTAGTTTTTAAAGTTTTAAATATGATTATATTTCTTACACAAATGCATCGCTTCGCTTCAGAAGGCCTTTATTAACCTCCTGGAGCAGTGTGGATATCTTTTATGTTGGATGGAAGCCTTTTTTGGGCTTCAAAATCTTATCTATTCACTACCATTATAAAGCTTGGAAGAGCCACGACATTATTTAATATAACTCCGATTGTATTCGTCTAAAAGAAGAAAGTCATATACACCTAGGATGGCTTGAGGGTGAGTAAATCATGGGGTAATTTTAATTTTTGGGTAAACTAATCCTTCAAGTACCATTTAATCCCATTAGGACAGAAGGCTTGACTAGTAGTTGATTGATGTTGTTTTTTATGGCGCTCAATCTGGTATGCGCTTTCAAAATAAAAGTCTTCAGTGCTTCTGACACACTGGCCAAACAGAAACACTTATCAATTGATATCCATAATTTTAAAAAATGCCACCCTTAACCCCTAGATATGCCTCTTTTATGTCTCTCATGTAAAGTTCCTTTGACTATTAATATATTCTGTTGAATTGTAATTTTTATGATGCTGCTAGAAAACTCTTTTATTTAGAAACATGCTTGCATGGAATATTTCAAAATATATCACCTGAATGCATTTTAGATTTTCTATCATATGTTAAGTTGAAATGTTTTATATAATAATGTAAATTTTATGGATGATATTGACCTTTTTGTTTGCCATGTAAGTAGCCATGATGCTAACATGGCGTAAAAATTTAATAAACAAACAAACAAACCTAGATATTTTTTTATTTTCTTACTGAGTGGGGTTCAGCAGCCAGAAAACGGTATTGTCCTTATTGCTGGTCCCTGACATGAACACACTACCATTTTGTTTTCTCTGTTGATCACAGGCTGCATCAGTGCAGGTCCGCACTTCAACCCTTACAGTAAAAATCACGGTGGACCAACTGATAGTGAAAGGTGAGTTTATCAATGTGCTGCTTTGATCTTATCTCTCACAGTACAAACTCTGTCTGCCTAAAGTGGATTTGCATAAATCCTTCAAATTACTAGCTTCCGAAATAGTCTCACAGTACTGCATTATCTTGCTGTATTCAGTTATATAATAGAGTAATCTGTCTGTTAGCATTCTTATCCATCTCAATGGATCACCTTAGCTGTAAATATGGCTGATCATTCTTGATCCATATTAAATTACTTCATGAAATTGCTGATTTCCTGATGGCAACATGGTCTCAAACCCTTCATTAGTGACTGTCCTGAGCTGTAAAAAACAAATCATGCTTTTAGGAGAATTATATTTCACTATGCAGTAGTATTATTGCAATATATTTCTTGTTTTGATTAATATTGTTATTTAAATATATTCGCAATACAATCCTAATAGTTTTATTTTACAGTCATACTGAATGGGTCAAATACTGTGGGAATGTGGCCTATGAAAACACAAGTGGAAGAGTTTTTTTTTATTTGATTTATGGTTGCTGGTTAGAGGTTTGAGTTGTTTTTGTAACGAATATATCCACTTCACTTCAAAATCACCCCAATCGTTCTAGAATAATTAAGTCATTGGTGAAAATTTAACTTTTTTTATATCGTAATCTTTATTGCAGAAAACAAAATATCACAATACTGGTTATTTTCCAATATTTATAAACACATTCTGCACGCAGTATCTTTTCAGTGTAATTTCAAGCAGTCGTGTGCTAGTAGATGTGTGTTATTACTGTAATGTTCTGTTTCTCGCAGACACGTCGGAGACCTTGGTAATGTGACAGCTGGTGAAGATGGGGTTGCAAAAATTGACATTGTGGACAAAATGCTGACCCTGTCAGGGCCAGACTCCATCATTGGAAGGACCATGGTGGTAAGAAAACAACTCTGTGGTTTTATAATCAGTGACAGATTTAAAGGTCCCGTTCTTCGTGATCCCATGTTTCAAACTTTAGTTAGTGTGTAATGTTGTTGTTAGAGTATAAATAAAATCTGTAAAATTTTAAAGCTCAAAGTTCAATGCCAAGCGAGATATTTTATTTAACAGAAGTCGCCTACATCGAACGGCCGGTTTGGACTACATCCCTCTACTTCCTTCTTTAATGACGTCACTAAAACAGTTTTTTGACTAACCTCCGCCCACAGGAATACACAAGAGTTGCGTTTGTAGAGTGTGTTTGTCGCCATGTCGTCGAAACGCTGTTATTTTCATCCCGCAGTCCAATCACCGGGTCTGATTCCGGCTCAAATTGATAGGGTAAAATTAAAGACATGTTTACAATAACACTGAGCACATGCATCTCCACGTTATGGTAAGAGGCGTGACCTTTCCGGGCAAGATGCGCTAAACTGCTGTCGAATCACAACACAGGAACCGCTGGCACAATCAGAACTCGTTACGTGTTTCTGAAGGAAGGACTTCATAGAACAAGGAAGTCATCAGCCCGTTTTTATGACAGTGGAAACAGCGGTATACAGATAAGTAAATTATGTGAAAAATACTGTTTTTTTACATGCGAAACATGAACACATGTTATATTGCACACTATAAACACAATCAAAGCTTCAAAAAACCATGAAAAACGGGACCTTTAATGACAATAACTGTCTGTTCAACATTAGACCTTGTTGTGTATATTCTGTTCTAGATCCATGAGAAGGAGGATGACTTGGGGAAGGGAAACAATGACGAAAGTCTTAAAACTGGCAACGCCGGAGGTCGTCTGGCCTGTGGTGTTATAGGCATCACTCAGTAGTGTCCTGCTCTAATCAAAGAGGCAGCTTGGAAATATTAGTGACCAATGTGGATCCCCTGTAAGCACTTAGTAAACTGATGAATCTCTATTTTTGGCAAGTTAATGTTAATTTACTTTATCCATGTGAAGCTGTTTTTCCAGTACATTTCTTCTCATAGTAACAAAGTGATGTTCATTTCCCCTGATTTCTGCTTTATTCAATAAACATTGATCAGGCTGGATAAGTGTGTGTGTGTGTCTTTATGAACTAAATGAATGGGCTGTATGATGGCAAAAATAAATTGTGCAGGTGTAGTATTAAACATGATTTTGTTCTGCGTTATTGTAATATAACTATTTTTGGTAACTGAAATAAAGCTTAAAGTAAATATTAGCTACAAAACTATAAGTGTTGCCATGGCAAACTAGCTGAAATTAGTTTAAATTGAAGTACTGAAATTACTAAAGATAAAATAGAAATACAAATAAAGCTATACAGTCAAACCAAAAATTATTCAGACATTTTTTATATTTGTTTTACTAGTGGGTGCAGGACACTATAGTTCATTTATGCTTGTGAGGATAGCAAAATAAAGTAAACTCTGACATACCCAAAAATTCTTCATACAGTGCCATACTTGGAACCAAAAATTATTCAGACACTTTGACCTGACCATTTTTTAAGCGTTATCTGACATAATTAAGATAAAAAAAAAAAATTCTGACACCGTTTAACTCTGAGATCTATTACAATTTTTTTTTAAACTATAGTGAAGAAACTATTAATGAATGAACTGTTCAAGGTGTCTGAATAAATTTTGGATTGACTGTGTGTGTGTGTGTGTGTGTGTGTGTGTGTGTGTGTGTGTGTGTGTGTGTGTGTGTGTGTATATATATATTTATTGTAATTGTATATAAATAATACTAAAGTAACTCTTCTGATTCTGTGATGAAATATAAAATGATATACATTCCTTTTTGTAATGTTTTTACTGTAGTAGATATGACATTTTGGAAACCGTGGTTAGCATGGTAAGTGTAGCTGGTTTGACGGGTCTGGAGCCAAGAAAGTTCATTGCTTAGAACGCACCACTAGATGGCAGGCTTTTCTTGTGTTACTGTGCGTCAGACTCAAACGTGAGCTCAAGAAAGTAATTTAGGAAAGTTTGTAATGGTTTTTTAAAATTCATAATGAGTGCGTACTTAATTATGAAATTGCTTCATTGAATTGAATTAGTAGGCTACTTAATAATCATATATTATGCGTTGAAAATTTTGAGGTTTTAGAGGGCATTTTTCAGATTGCAGGCTCTGTAACGTTAACCAGCTGTAAACCAGCATGGCTAAGCTGGAAGACCAGCCAGCCGGCTTTTAAGATATTTTTTTCAACAGGAATATATCAGTATAATATCTCGGAGCTGGGAGGCACTTGAGCTTTAAGTCATTGTTGTTCTATGAATATGATTTTAAAATGGGTGGTCGCGCCTTTGACATCTGACTCTATATTTGATGCTGCTATTAAACAGCTGCGCCCGGTGCAGGCCAGCATTCGCAGATGGCCGGTGGACTGCTGCTGAAATTACATGCTCCAAAACCTCTTTCTCTTTTAATGGGGCAGCCTCCCATGTGAAGAAACTTGGCATTTCCAGTTTCCTCTCCAGACGAAACGAGATTCCCCAGAGAACGAAGACCTGCAACCTACAGATGAGTTTCACAGTTCAAATACCACAGTTGCACCCAGAATGTTTATGTTTTTGATGATAAAAATGTCACATTTTGGCATTTTCCCATCTTTATTGTGCTTATTTTACTACTTATTGTCTACACAATGTACATTTCATACTCAATGCGTGTTTGATGGTTACATGTTTTTATGCCTTCTACTCAGATGCATTCTTCCCAAATAGGAATAAAAATAAAACAGGGGAATTACTGTGATAAATTATTTCTGATGTATTTTATGTCTGGTGATGAGTTTTTCCTGCCCTCTCTTATTACAGGTGCAGCAGCACAAAGACCTTGAAATGTATTGAGGAAGTACAATCATGGTCCTCACATGGACAAATTTCCAGAAGCAGACAGAATCACTGGAGCGTAATGAGTCAAAACGTTGGTATAAATAGCATCAGCAAGGAGGATCATGAATAATGAAGGAGCCGCCCATCCCACCGTAGCAAGAAGGCACAAGTCATAGGCCTCACATGATGTCAACACACACTAACAAGGTCCTGTGTCTTATACAAAGCATCCACACTCTAAAGAATGCTTCAAAACCTTTCATCATCTGGGTGGGCTAGATAGTGAGACTTTACAGTGTCACCTACAAAGACTGGCTTTGTATGTGAGATTGTATAGATGAATGTGATTTTATAGTCTTGTGTACTTAGCACATATGGCAAGCATGCGTAAAAACCACATATATTTGTGTGGTATCTGTTTGCCTCGGTCATGCATGTGCTTGACGATAATTATTGTTTTCGTAACTTCTATAAAAGCTTAGCTTGAGGCTTTAATGGTAGAAATTTTGTCAAAACCAAGAAGTTCCCAGTTTTTAAATCTTAAAGCACACTTTCCTCAAGAAAAATACATAAGCAAACATTTGTCTTTGTGAGGCCCATATATAAATACATGTACACTAACGTTCAAAAGATTAAAGGGTTAGTTCACCCAAAAATGAAAATTCTGTCATTTATTACTCACCTTCATGCCGTTCCACACCCGTAATATCCTCGTTCATCTTCGGAACACAAATTAAGATATTTTTGTTGAAATCCGATGGCTCAGTGAGGCCTCCATAGCCAGCAATGACATTTCCTCTCTCAAGATCCATTAATGTACTAAAAACATATTTAAATGAGTTCATGTGAGTACAGTGGTTCAATATTAATATTATAAAGTGATGAGAATATTTTTGGTGCGCCAAAAAAACAAAATAACAACTTATATAGTGATGGCCGATTTCAAAACACTGCTTCAGGAAGCTTCGGAGCGTTATGAATCTTTTGTGTCAAATCATGATTTGGATCGTGTGTCAAACCGCCAAACTCCTGAAATCAGTTGAAATCTTTGGTGCTCCGAATCGCTGATTCAACACAAAAGATTCATAACGCTCCGAAGCTTAATGAAGCAGTGTTTTGAAATCGGCCATCACTATATAAGTCGTTATTTTGTTTTTTTTTTGGTGCACAAAAAATATTCTTGTCGCTTTATAATATTAATATTGAATCACTGTACTCACATGAACTGATTTAGATATGTTTTTAGTACATTAATGGATCTTGATTGCTGGCTATGCAGGCCTCACGGAGCCATCGGATTTCAACAAAAATATCTTAATTTGTGTTCTGAAGATGAACGAGAGTCTTACAGGTGTGGAACGGCAAGAAGGTGAGTAATAAATGACATTATTTTCATTTTTGGTGAACTAACCCTTTAAGGTTGGTAAGATTTTTTGATGTGTTGAAAGCATTTGATTTTTTGAAAGCATTTCTACCACTTTTAAATCAATTTATCGCATCCTTGCTGAAATAAACAATTAATTTCTTTAAAATATCTTACTGACTCCAGCTTAAATTTAAACAATAGAAAAATCTTTTTTTTTTCTTGATCTTATGCGTTTTACGAGTCTGTGCGTTTTATCTGATGCTGTTTGGTCTTTTAATCATTTTTAAACTGATTATGTCCACCTGAGAGGTTGTTCGGACCCCTGTTTCCTAGCAACACAGCTAGATGTCCTGGATCACCGTGGGAGGCGAGTGTGAATCTGAGGGGATGTTTCGGTTCGATGTTGACTTTACATAAGGGCCCTTTCACTTCAAAGAACCTTCAGTGATTTTATTGACTTTTTAGCCCTTGTTTTGTGGTTCTTGGCCCATCTCTTTGTTACTTCTCAGTTTGTAACAGCTGAAATGGGGTGCTTTTGATTGATTAAACCTGACTTTGCTAATCCTAGGTTTTTTTATTCCAGGTCTTGCATTCAAGAGATTTTAAGGTACTCGATATACATATTGAAGTTCCTTGAGTATCAATAGGATATCCGAGGCACCTTCAAAATGTTGCCCAGAAGTTCTCCTGTTCAACCAAATGTATCTTCTGATTTTTACAGTATACTGGCTGAGTGTCAGTCTGGGGATATTTTTGGACCAATCCTAGATGTCTAGGCTATAGGTCAGATGCCATACATGGCTTCTATACTATGGGCCAGGGGTCAATGAATGCTCACTTTTGACTGCAGAATCCTCCTGACCAGACCTTTGCCCCACAGGTATGTGTGTTATTCAGCCAAAACCTCTAAATAACCCGTGCCTGTGATGTCTGAAGGTGGAGGATGGCTGTGTGGTCCACTTTCACTGGAGTTCTGTCACTTTTTTCTGCCTGAGAATTTTTCCTCTCTGCTCAGCTCTCGGGTTATGGCAGATGTAAAGTGAAGGACACATTAAACAGACTTCACCTCTGGGCTTTTATTGCACCCCTTTGGAGTTCAGTGACTCTGTCTGAGACAGTGAGTTGACTCAAATCTCATGCAAACCATCCCACATATGATATTCTTTCCTTTTGACTCTTGAGTGTTTATTGGGGATTTGGGCCTGAGAGTATCCTTTATTTAGATCAAGTGGATTAACTAACATCTGCTCTTAATTTTATGGCTCAGTGTCATAAAATGAAGATCAATGTGCTTGAATAATAGGAAAATATGATACAAAAAGAAGTCTCTCAGTGTGTGTGTGTGTATATATATATATATATATATATATATATATATATATATATATATATATATATATCACACAGACCTAGCCAAAACATTATGACCACCTGCCTAATATGCTGTTAGTCTTCCGCGTACTGCCAAAACAGCGCCAACCCGCGGAGGCATGGACTCTACAAGACCCCGAAGGTGTCCTGTGGTATCTGGCAACAAGACAGTAACAGCAGATCCTTCAAGTCCTGTAGGTTGTGAGGTGGAGCCGCCATGGATCGAGCTTGTTGGTCCAGCACATCCCACAGATGCTCAACTGGATTGAGATCTGGAGAATTCGGAGGCCAGGGCAACACCTTGAACTCATCATCATGTTCCTCAAACCATTCCTGAACAATGTGTGGCAGGGTGCATTATCCTGCTGAAAGAGGTCACTTCCACCAGGGAACAACATTGTCATGAAGGAGTGTACCTGGTCTGCAACAATGCTTAGGTAGGTGGCATGTGTCAAATGTACGTCCACATGAATGGCCGGACCGAGGGTTTCCCAGCTGAACATTGCCTAGAGCATCACATTCAATGTCCCTTTAAGACAAGTCATTTCACTCGGCGGCCATCTTTGAAACGCCTCTCGGGCATCCTGAGCATCATGCAGCTCCAAACCTGTTTGCCAAGCTTTCGATTAAATTTCATATTTGAAATCAGCAATGAAATCTGACAACAAATGTCTCATAATTTTTTTTCCAAACGCTCGAATCATGACAAAAAGACCTGTATTTTTACGCTGGATCAAGCTAATGTGCATGCGCAGACCTAAATGCGCGTCTCTTGTGCCTCATTTCGGAGGCGCGCGTCTGACTGTTTACGGCCGCCTCAGTGACGCGATGACTTTTCCAGACGGCGATTGGCTCTTATTTAGAAGGCGGGACTTATTCCGCCATATTGCGCGTTACACTTTCTCCCATTCAAAACAATACGAGTGACACGTCTTGTGTTATTCTAAAGTCTTTGATCACAATCCCTCCATCGACTTGTCGGAACACATTGATTTAAAAGAAAACAGAACTCATCAGACCAGGCAACCTTCTTTCACTGCTCCACGGTCCAGTTCCAACGCTCGCATACCCATTGTAGGTGCTAGCGATGGTGGACAGGGGTCATCATAGGCACTCTACACAGCGCCATACACAGCAGAGTGAGATGCACTGTGTGTTGTGACACATTCCTCCAATAACCATCCTTAAAATTTATGTGACTTATGCCACAGTAGACCTTCTGTTGGCTCGGGCCAGACAGGATCGCCTTCTTTGCCCTCATGCATCGATGAGCGTTGGGCAGCGGTTTGTGGTTTGTTCCTTGGACCACTGTTGGTAGATTCTCACCGCTGCTTACCGGACGCAACCCACAAGCCTTGTTGTTTCAGAGATACTCTGACCCAGTCGCCTTGCCATAGCAATTTGGCCCTTGTAAAAGTCGTTCAGATCTTTATTCCTACCGATTTCTCCTGCATCCAGCACGTTGATTACAAGAACTGATTGTTTGCTTACCATCTAATCTACCCAAACCATAATACATGGCCTTGTTAGGAGATGAACAATGATATTCACTTCAGCTGTGACTGGTCATAATGTTTTGGCTCATCAGTGTTTAAATATATTTTATGTGTGTGTATGTTTGTGTGTATATGTTCGTATATATAGTTCCCTAATAAAAAGGCAGGCAAATGTAATAAAATAAATTATATAAAAAAAAATATATATAACTTTGCAAATCAGTTTATAAAATGTAGTAAATTATACAAATGTGCAATGCATTCATAATAATGTTTGTCAGTTTACTTTTCTGAAATCAAAACTTTGGTATGTTGAACTTGGCACAAAGGAAAATGCTTATTTGTAGTTACTTATTATCTTATTGAAGTCTTGGCCACTTCTCACAGCATAAACTACAAAGCTTGACCTTTGATCCTGTAGTCATGGGACAAATATGTAGCCAGAAACTGATCGCTGGTGTAAACTGACCTTAGCCAATCAATCAATCAATACAAAAGCCAATCCAATCAATGCAGGGCTAAACCCCTCCAGGGTCTCAAACAACAGTGGGGAACTGAAAAGCAGATTAAATTACTACTTCAAAATTAATATAATCAACATTTTTTCCCTATCCGATAAGGAAACTCAGTCCAGCCTGTTCTGTCGTAAACCGCAGCCACAATTCCACATGCCATATGAGTGCAACCGAGAGACTTTGACTTTGTGAGATATTCCCACCATAGTGTAAACAGGAAGTGGAATAAAAAGGCCACTCAGAGTTATTACTCAAGATAATTATAAGTTCAGAATGTACTTGGCCTTTGTGTTACTACACAAGTCACTTTCACATTTACTTTATTAGTATCCTGTGGGGTTTGAGGATTAGCTGCTTTAAATAGCAGTTATTTAAATGTCTAATTCAAGCGCTAACGTACATGCAAATGACCATTACAGGTGTGGCTGCATGGGGATCAGACTGAGGAGGAAAGAAACATGTTTACATCTGGAAATGTGTTGAGGTGAGTTCTTTCTTTCTTTTTTATTATTTGTTAATATGCACTTTTAAACAACATCAATGAAAGTGGACAAAGTGGACAAATGATTTATTTGGCCTAATTCATTTTATATTTTGAACTGAGATGTGATATCCTTTGCAGAAGGCTGTAACATGGTACGTGTTTTGTTTTGCTTCTGCGATGATGTGCAAACTTGGTTTATATTGTACATATAAAATGTAATCAAAAAAATAAATGACAATTTATAATTAATGCTGAAAAGATAAATGAAAAAAAAAATATATATATATATATATATATATATATATATATTATATGGCAATGTCTTATCTTAACAGGAAAATAGAGACTAAAATCAGCTCAATTTTTGTATTTTGAATTTATGGCCTGGGAATATTCTCGATAACCTGAGTGAAATGTTTTTTGTGGCATTATCATTTAACCCATGTAAGCAATCACTGACTAGTGCAGTTGCTTTAAGCCCGGGACACACCAAGAACTAGCGCCGACTGTGTAGTCACCTCTCGTTGGCTGCATTTCGGCCAAAAAGCTACGCTTGAACACACCAAAGTGACCAGAGGCGACTGTCAACTACTAGCACATGTGTTCTGAGCCTGTGTGTAAGTAAATATTTGTCTACTTCAGCATGTATCAGTAGTCTATTTTCGGAAACCAAAAAAAGACTGCAGATATACGAACTGTAAACAAAGCATTTTGATTATCAGTCATGCTGATCACTTTCTTCATTTCATTCGGATCATTTTATTATGAAAATATTTGTGCATTTGAATGCTTGGGTAAGATGACTGTGCAGTCTTGTGCAGTCTTGACTTCTTTGCTCGCTTTCATCACTTTTGCTCTTATTCTCGTGCACTGACGCTAAACTGAACAGCCAATCGGAGTTCTCCTCTTTCACCGACGGGCCGATGCTGATTCAACATGCTGAAATGGCCAAAAACCCCGACAGCGTCCGACTAGAGCCAATGGTGCAGAACACACCGAAAAAACTAAGCCAACCCACGTTCAAAAACAGGCCGACATTGCCCGTTTTTGCTTGGTGTGTCCTGGCCTTTAGGGTTGTGTGTTTTTTTTTATTATCAGGTTGGTGTTGTGAAGCGTCATGTTGGATACCAGAGGCAGTTTTCATTCCTGACCTCTGCTTTTTGGTTAAGGTTATTTCAGAGCTGGTAAAAACAGTCCTCTTCCTTTCTCTGAGCTCATTAGACAAGGGATGCAATTAGAGTCATTAATTGGAATGGGGGGCGTACTGAGAAAGAAATGAACACCTGGAGGCAAATGGGAGAGTGGGTGGGATTTTTGAGAGTGCAGGGGTGATTGGACAAAGCCGTGTGTGTGGATGTCTGCATCTCTGATAACTCTCAGCATCCTAATGAAGCATGCAGATGCAGCTCTGTTTAACTGCATAATATCGCTGGTAGACTTTCTTTTTTGTTTTTGTCCTCATTTGCCCTTGCAGACTGTCTGTATGTGGATTCTGTGCATGAGATGTGCGATCTGACCGATTTTGAATTATTCTCCAGTATACTCAGGTCAGGTCTCTAGGGGCAGAGGTTATTTCTCAGAATTTGTGCCAACTATATCACTAGCCATTTATTTGAAGCTATTCAAGTCTCTTAAGTGTCCTCAGCTGACCTTTCAGCCATGTCTGCTGTTTGAGAATGGGAATTACTTCTTTTATAGCTCTCTGTGTGTGGGGGTCAGGTTTTGCTATCTTTGTAGAGAACAAATGTCTCCGAAAGGATAGTAAAACCTGAAATCATCAGATCTAAGGCATAGATGACAGTTGAGTCTGGGTCATTTACCTGAACCCAAAAATAAAATAAAATAAAATAAAATAAAATAAAATAAAATAAAATAAAATAAAATAAAATAAAATAAAATAAAATAAAATAAAATAAAATAAAATAAAATAAAATAAAATAAAATAAAATAAAATAAAATAAAATAAAATATCAGAATAATGCTGTGGTTGGAAAAAAAGTAAATAAAAAAAATATATAACATAAAATAAAAGACAACGTATACAAAAAATGAAATAGAGAAATATTCTGGTATATGCTTAAAACATTATTAGCAGCTCAATATAAAAACAATAGAAGTCAAAGGAAAATTACCACCATTAAATAAAAATAAATATATGTGTGTAAAAATATGTGTTGAATAATGCTGTGGTTGGACAAAATTACAAAAAAAAAATATATATATATATATATATATATATATATATAACAAAATAAAATATAAAATAAATAATTTATAAAATGAGATAGAACATTTAAAATACAATGTATAAAATTAAACAAAAAAAAAAAACAATAGACATCAAAGGAAAGTTCCCGCCATGATATAAAATTAAACATAAGTGTTGGTAAATTCAGGTCTCAGAATAATGCTGTGGTTAGTCTATCAAAAACTGTCAATCTGGCTTTATTTATTGAAGGCTGGGCCTAGGTATATCTTTAGGACAAACAAGCTGGTAAGAGTGTATACATTTGCTTACTCAGCTACTGTGTGTGTGTGTGTGTGTGTGTGTGTGTGTGTGTGTGTGTGTGTGGTACTGGAGAACTCTGTGGGTGGTAAAACTGCAGGCTGTCCATTTAAGGGAAGGATTATTCTTTTTTTCTTTCCTTTGGGACAGGACATCAGTCTGAGAGGAATTTTTACCTTCTGATGTTTTAATCCCCCCCGTTTCTCTCCGTCTTTCTCTACTTATGCCCCTTTTCTGCTATCCTCATCAAAATGATGGTTAAGCATCTCTTCAACACTTAAGAAGTCTTGAAGGGATTTCAGCTGCCCTGTATTATGTGGGTTTGGGTGCCTGTGAGAGTGTTTATCTGTGTTTGTTATTATGTTCAAAACTCAATTTACAGCTTTCACATACAGTAATGATGTATGTTCTTGTGTAAAACTGTACAATTCAGAATATGTATAGATGACATTTAAACTTTGATTATTATGATGTAATTCATACCTCAAAAATTCCGCATTTTAATTCTGCTTCCTTAAATTCAAATTACATCCTTTTAGTTTCCGCATTTCATTTTTGAATTTCATTTAAAAGGCATTCATAATTTAAATATGTGCCTGAGTGAGAATCTCACACACATTTTATCCAGTTAGCTGATGTAACGAGACAAGCAAAACTATAAGAGAGGAATTAGAGACAGATCACATCCTTTCTGCCTGACCTGGAAATAAGAGATTCACATTATGGAATGAAAGAGAGAAAGTGAGTGAGGGCAGTAGAGAAAAAGGAAGTGAGAGATGCCAGGGGCGGATGCTCCAGCGCTGCTGCATCACTTTTGATTTGCATGCTCTATATCTCTGAGCACTTGTATTTGTGTTTTGTGTTGAAACTAGAGCAGAGCTATTGTTCCAGTAACAATGATGAAAGACGACGAGAAAGATGCTTGGATAAATGTACAATCTTGGCTAGACTTTTAAAATAGATTCTACTTAAGTTACAAGTCCTCTGTTTGAATACCATCAGGCTGATTTCAAAGAGAAATGGGATAAATATGCAAAAGGAAAACATACAAAAGTGTATTCTGGAAGTTTAGGTACTACTTGCTATAATTAAAATATTCGTTATCCACAGAAGTTGGCTAAAAAATTAAATAGAAAAAATGATTCATATTGTAAAGAGGCCTGAAATGTCTTTATTCACTTCTTAAAACATTAAAAGTTCAGTGTTATGGTTTGGTATAGGCTTAGAGTTAGTTTTTTAAATTAGTATTGTAATAGCAAAATGGTAACATGTAATAGTAAAAATTCTATTTTTTAATTATAAATAATTTTCAAATATTTTAGTTATTATTTTATTATTATGACAAGCTCTTTGTTTAATTTAAGAATAGTAGAAGTCAAATTGAAGTTAGACAGCTAAACATTTGGCATTGTAATACACTGTCCATATCATAACATTATAATTAAGATATTTTTGATGAAGTCTGAGAGGTTTCTGTCCCTCCATAGAAATCCAACGCAACCACCACTCCAAGGTCCAGATAGGTAGGAAAAAGACATCATTAAAGTACTCCATGTGACTCCAGTAGCTTAAACTCAATTTTATGAAGCGACATGAGTGTTTTTTTTTTTTTTTTTTGTTTTTTGCGAAAAAACATAATTTACCACTTTACTTACAAAAATATTGATCTGCAATGCACGTTCATGAGATCTTGTGTTCAGATTTGCGCGTCAACTCAACGCACATGCGTGATTGTTCATGAGAGCATCACGACGCATGCGTTTTGTGTTCACGTGAGAGATGACATTGTTGCGTGAACACGCTTTGGATAATATTGTTTTGTAAATAAATTTGTAAATTATGTTTTTATTTTCACAAACAAAGCACTCATGTCGCTTCATAACACTGAGTTTAAGCCACTGGAGTCACATGGAGTACTTAAATGATGTCTTTTTCCCACCTTTCTGGACCTTGGAGCTGTGCATTGGATCTCTATGGAGATATCAACAAAAATATCTTAATTTGTGTTCCGAACATGAACAAAGGTCTTACAGATTTGGAGCGACATGAGGGTGAGTAATTAATGACAGAATTTTCATTTTTGGGTGAACTAACCCTTTAATGAAACAGACTGAATTTACATATTCATACATTGATTTACATATTCATTCAGATTAGCTTTATTTTTATATATACTTTTTTTTTCACAGGTTTGTCAGATTTTGGTCTGATACACTACTGTTAAAAAGTTTAGGGTTGAAGGAAGTCTCTTATGCTCACCAACACTACATTTCTTTGATCAAAAATACATGTAAAAAAAAAAAAAAAAAAAAAAAAAATATATAATATATATATATATATATATATATATATATATATATATATAATATATAATTTATTAATTTATTCCTGTGATGCAAAGCTGAATTTTCAGCATCATTACTCCAGTCTTCAGAGATCCTTTCATGAGTCCAGTCATGGATCCAGTCATGATCCTTTAGAAATCATTCTAATATGCTGATTTGCTGCTCAAGAAACGTTTATTATTATTGTCATTGTCAAAAACAGTTGTGCGGTTTAATTTTTTTGAGAAAACAGTAATACATTTTTTTCAGTATTCTTTGATGAATAGAAAGTTCAGCATTGCAACAGCATTTATTGAAAATTTGAAATCGTTTGTAACAAAAATAAATGTGTTACTTTTGATCAATTTAATGCATCAAACAAATAAAACAACAAACATCAATCAACATATATGTTATTCTATATGAAGTTCTCTCAGTTGTGTTGCTGTAGAGGTTGCATCTTGCCTTAGGCACTAAAATCATTCTAATGAACACCGCAGTCTTCCTTTGTGCATTTCCATGTGTACAGTCATGTATTTACATTCCACAATGTTGACAAACAACCTTTGTGTGTATCTACTGAATCACATCTCATCAGGATCATAAGACATGAAGTAGTGAACATGTACCATTCATACACTCCAAGAAAAGTCCATAAAACTACACCCGATGTAATGGTTAATATGAGAAGTATGTTAATATGAGAGAATCTATGAGAGAATCTTTTCGTATTGATTTCTCACAGGTGTTATACCTGTATTTTAAATTGCACGTTGCACTGTGTTTTGTATTGTGTTTTAGGGTTGAAGGAAATGCCTGTAAACCTCACGGAAAAGTACTGCTAATTTTCTGCCAGGACATTATCCAGTTTTCTACGGATTTTTTTCTTACAGTGTACAGAACCCTCATATTACAGGATATTCCATATAAAATTCCATAATCCATCCATCAGCCAGTAAGCTGTCAGTATGCAAAATACAAGACTCCTACTTGAAGCAGACAGTAAGCGTATACACACAACATTTCCCTCAGATTAACAGACGTCACATTGAAGACCTCAATCAAAGTCGACCCGGCCCTGTTCCTTTCCCTCATATTCGTTTTGATTAGATTTGCATATTTCAATTTTAGAACATAAATTGCTCCATGATGTTGTTTGGTCAAGTCCCACAAGCCCCATCTTGGCGTGTGTGTTCTCGGAATTAATTTCTTCTCAACCCCAGTTGGCCAGACCTCTCTTTTTCTGCATCGCTTGAACGTTTGACTCGATTTGGAGCCTGGACTTGTGTCCCAGGGTCTTTGATGTAAATTGGAGGAAATCTCAGCACTTGGACACTTCGGCTGGGCATCCAGCCTAATGAGTGTGGCCCGGGTCACCTACGCACCTCTCTCTGCCTTTTCTCTCTCTTTCTCTCTGCCAGCCCTCCCTGCCCTTCTACTCCATTATCCAGCTCACTGTCTCTTCTCTCCCTGAACTTCATTTTTCATCCTCCACAGTCTTTCTGTTTTTCGTCTTCCACATCTAAACACACATTCCATCCATCCCTTTGTTCATTGTCATACTCATCCCATTCATAATACATCTCCCAGAGAAGGAAGACCCATGAAACCAGTGGTTTCCTGCCCTCAATAGACTTGGCCCACATTTTCAGCTTACTGTCAGATGTAATAATGTAGCAGTGTTCTTGCATTAGCTTGTCTGGTTAGAAGATGCCCATCAGCTTTACTGAGCTTAACTGGGGTTTGTGTAATTCATGAGGAAGCTGCATCTAATATGCAGTAATATGAGGGAATGTATAGTTTATTTATAAATATTATTCTTGCATCTTCTCTACAGCACCTCAATACATACTAGAAATGTGTTGTTTGACAATAAGATTATGTTATATGAATATTATTTAATATTTTTCTCTCTTGGCATAGTTTCCATCTTGCTTTGCTGTTGCCAGATTTTGCCAGAATTAACCCTGAATTTCCACACTGTTTATGATTCAAAAGTTTTGACTGAAAGCATCGTTGGATTAAATCAAAAGTGACAGTAAAAATGAACATTCTATTCCTAAAATATTTCAGAAAAAAAATTATCACTGTTTTCACATTATCACTCAAAACTGTTTTAACATTCATAATAATAATAAATGTTTCTTGAGCAACAAATCAGCATATTAGAATGATTTCTGAAAGATCATGTGACACTGAAGATTGGAGTAATGATGCTAAAAATTCAGCTTTGCCATCACTGGAATAAATTACAATTTAAAATATATTCAAATAAAAAAACAGTTGTTTTAAATTGTAATAATATTTCACAATATTACTGTTTTACTGTATTTTTTAATAAAATAAATGCCACCTTGGTGAACATAGGGTGAATTCAGGGTGATTGGGACACTTTTTGCCATTGAGATGAATTAGAAAAAGTGTCCCAATAAACCTGAATTCACCCCTACTTCTTTGAGAAAAATCTTACCCCAAACTTTTGAATGGTAATGTATATTAATTTGGACTGATAGTATATGAAAACTCTTTCAAGTACTGTTTAAAAAGCATCCCAAGGGTGGTGACACAATTTTGACATTCATAGAACCACATAAAAAGTTGCAAAATGAATTGTTTGTTTTTTCCAGTTGTTAAATGGCGATGTATATACGTCACAGAGGGTTTGTTTGTGCAAATAACGTTTACAGCTAAGATAACGAGTCTTTATTCCTCTCTCTCTGTTCCTATATCATATATTATTTTTCGTAATGTTCCGAGCTTCCCATAACACAAACGTCTGCTAGACTTTGTTTGCACACACAGAGATCATTTTTATCGGTTGATAAGTCACATCCTGGGACATTACGCTCTGTCTTTTATCAAAGAAAGAAATGTCCATTTGCATTTGTATATTTTCCTCATCTTTACTATCTAACAGATGCCAAAATTTGATGTTAAGTTCCTTTTTTCACTGGAAAGTAAGAAACTTACAGGCATGTGTTATGTAATATAATAGTGTCACACCCATAAACAAAGACGGGGAAATGCCAAATGGCCAAATGTTCCTGTCATGTTTCATGTTCTTTGCAATGATAAACTCTTTTTAATAAGTTGTTTCTGTTTTTAGAATTCATGCTGTGATTCAGACTCCCTGTAGCCGCTCTGTGGCAGCGGTCACAGGTGTTGTTGAGGTGATTTATTCGTTTGTTTATCCAGGTGGCCTCTGTAGCCACGGGCTGACCGTGCCAACCTTGCTGAGGGCAGAGCAAGGAGACAGAGTTTATCCCACGGCGTGCTTCGGTCTGGGTAATTGTAAAGAGGACGCTGACAGGTTTGGAGGGTCCTCGAGCAGTTTAATTGAGAGACTTTGCATGCAGGTTCATTGAGTTTGTTGGCTTGTATTTGTGTTTGTGTGTGGTTTATCAAGGAGTTGGGCTATGCTAAGGTCCTTACTAAAGTATATATATCCCATATTTACGTGTGAACTCACTTCCATGCTGTGGAGTCTGTTAGAGATAAGAGAGCTGATAATGTCAGCAGGTGTGTGGCTTACCGGAAAGATAGGCCTGGGATGGGTGAATGAGGAACTAGATGTAGAATTAGATCTACAAATCTACACATCTCCTTTTTACATAAAGGTCTGTGTGTTACGTTATGCAGCATGGATCATTCCTTTATTCTTGGATCATGGATAATTTCTTACATAAATAATGTTATAAACATTGCATATTTGCTTTTTTCTGTCTGTAGAGTGTTTGCCCTGGTGGTGATACAACTGTACACCACCAGAGAGTTGCAGCCCAATTGAATAATCTATGTCAATCAGAAGCGTTAAGTCAGTAAAAGAGAAAAAGGGACAAAGAGGTGGGGATGTTCTACTCTCATTCCTTTTTTTTTTTTTACCATTTTCTCTTTAACTCTCTCAATCTCTACCCATCATCTTAAACTGATTCTTAATGTAGTTTCTCTATCCCCCTCAGCCACCTGCTCCCTTTCAGTCTCTTTTATCAGAGTTTGAGTCAGTGAAGATCAGAGAATGGCAGTCTTACCTACTCTATTGTTTGTGACGTTCTTCTTATAGAAGCTTCTTTTCTTTCTGGTTGTGAATTCTGATTAAAACCTTCTGACGGGAAGCCTCGGCCTACCAGTCTGTGGAAAAAAGAGATTTGTTATCAGATGTACGTCTTGCATTGGAAGTTTAGAGCACATCCAGCACACTTTAGTAGTACATGCCATATTTAATGTGATATGAACAAAAACAAGCCTTTGGGGTCTGTAGTATCTGCACTACAGTATATCTTGTAAAGGTTGTAGGTAATTTTTTCACAACCTATGTTTTATTGTCCACTGAAAATTAGTAGAATGCGTTGTTGTAATGAATGTATTGACTGAACAACATATTGAATAGCCTCATTTTTATATGCTAATTATTAATACTATTAATAACAATAAGAAAGAATAAAGAAAAATAAAGAAAAGAATACTTTTAGAAAGGTTTTTTTTTTTTTTTTTTAAAGAAGTCTCTTATGCTCACCAAGGCTACATTTATTTGATAAAAACAAAAGTAATGTTGTGAAATATTATCATTTAAAACAAGTGGTTTCTACTGAAATGTATTTTAAAATGTAATTTATTCCTGTGATGGCAAAACTGAATTATCAGTATCATTACGCCAGTCTTCAGTGTCACATGATCCTTCAGAAATCATTCTAATTCCGTGATGCATTTTTTCAGAATTCTTTTGATGAATAGAAGGATCAAAAGGACAGCATTTATTTGAAATAGAAATAACAGTATAAATAATTTTATCCCTTAAAATTCATCACCAAAATTATATATTTAAATGTTTTTCCTGTGAAAAAAAAAATCTTTATCCCATAAAATAGCTTGAACGTAACTCTACACCCTTGCCTCATTTATTATACGCAGGTCTATGAATTTGCTAATTAGCCCCGCCTCCACTCACTCGCACGAGCTCAGAGATCCACTTGGTCAACTTACTGAGGTAAACGCTGCACAATGGTATCACTTTTTACAGCGTCAGACACATAATGGTAATTAATATGATTAGCCTTTTGCTTGACTACATTATCAAACAGCTAATAATGTTGCTAATGTTACACAAATCATGTTCCCGTTCACCATCTTAATGTCAGATAGCTGCCTTCTAAGAATCAATATCCTTAGAAACGCTTTGAACAACTTAGAACGTCAGTGGAGAAAAGCATATAGTTCATCATAGCATCGTACATCTGCTATATTGCTAAATTTATACCCCATTTTTCATATCAACAGAAAAATATACCAGGATAACCTGGCTTCTTTTGAGACTCCCTTGTGCGGTCAGTTAATGATATGCTAAAGCCCACCAGCACATTAAACTAAAATCTTTAAACAACTTTAAACAAAAACTTTTGTATTTTTTATATTATATTGAATGTATTATATTGTATATTTTATATTGAGCATAGCATATCATGTTGTTTCTTGATCAAGAATAGCTTTGTTTGTGCAGGAAGTTATGATAACAATTATGTATGTGTATTTGAGAATCTGACTGACAATGTGTTATAGACAATGGAGAACAGAATACAGGTGGAGCATCTCACACCTTGACTCGTTATTCTGCGTACTTGTCTAAACACGTTCATGGCAGCTTTATTCAGATCATTCTAGGGTGGCAGTCAGCCAGTCAGAAGTGAATGATATTTAGCCAGTGGATTAGCAGAACTCTACACATATAGATCTATGCCATCATATGGTAGGGAAGAACTTGTGTTTGTGGGTACAGTAAATCATCACCGAACGTAAATCCTAGATACAAACGTCATTGTGATTCCTTGGAGCCTGTTTGTTGAGTGAATGTCACTAACACCCCGAGGAATGAAGGTGTGTCGGCTTTGTTCTGAGAGGAAGTTTAGTTGGTGATGAAAAGCAGTACAGGACATCATCTGTTTCTCCACGCCCTTCTCCGTGCACAGACATGTTCGACTCTCACGGTCTTTGAAGTATTGGACCAGTTCTAAGATACATTTCAGGAGAATGCACTTGATATTTCTCCTTAAGTCCATCAGGTGTCATGCAATGATGCATGTCCCTTTAAAATCTCTTAAAACTTAAATATATTGTAATGTAAATCCTATAGTCGCTTTTTAACATGCATTTTTAATAAATGGAGACTGAAGGGTTCAAGCTTCAAAAAAGATGATGAACATCTTCTGAAGCCAGATTGAGGAACAAACCGAATCTGTTCCTCAATCTGGTTCTTGAGCCATATCTGGTTGGAGCAGTTAACAGCACATTAGAGGGGATGTGAATAACGACTGTAGATCAGTACATTTCATTAAAGGGTTAGTTCACCCAAAAATGAAAATTCTGTCATTACTTACTCACCCTCATGTCGTTCCACACCCGTAAGACTTTCATTCATCTTCAGAACACAAATGAAGATCTTTTTGATGAAATTTCTGTGTGTGCTTTCTGTCCCTCCATAGACAGCTACACGACTACCATTTGACGATTCAAAAAGTTCATAAAGAGATCATAAAATTAATCAATATGAATTGAGCGATTGCTTTATATGATGAACAGATAATTTAGGCTTTTATTTACATATAAACATTCATCAACCCACGCATCAGTTGTGGTAAATGTTGCGAGAACAAATGAGAATGTTTGTTCTCACACATCAAGCAGGTTCGGTTGAGCTTTTGTTTATATTCGCTGATCAATGTTTATTTGTGAATAAAAGCCTAAACTAAATCTTTTTATAGTATAAAGCGATCGAGACACTTCAGAAAATTTGGACTAAAACACTCAATTCATATGGATTAGTTTTACAATCTCTTTATGAACTTTTTGAATCGTCAAAGTGGTAGTCGCGTAGCTGTCTATGGAGGGACAGAAAGCTCTCAGATTTCATCAAAAAGATCTTCATTTGTGTTCCAAAGATGAATGAAAGTCTTGGGGGTTTGAAACGACATGAGGGTGAGTAATTAATGACAGAATTTTCATTTTTGGGTGAACTAACCCAAAAATTAACCCCAAAATTAACCCATTTTTGGGTTTTGTGAACTGATTCAAAATTCAAAAGAAAAGATCTCTAAAGAATGATTTGTTCACTAATAAAAAATTATTTATTTTCATGAGCTAGCGCAGATATTAACACTTTCAGTGAATAACAAATTTTTGTCAAATTTCTGTTCCTTAAATAAAACTATAATTCTATTTTTTTTGCCTTGGCTCAAAGACTTGCTTTGTAAGTTTACATTAAAACATATATATATATAGATCTTTCTTTCTTTCTTTACTCTTTGCTTTCTTTCTCAGTAGCAATCCTTCCCCCATCATTCACTACAGACGCAGGTTTTGTCATAGTCACTGATCTGTGTGAAATGCTCTAAATCTGTCCCTCATAATCATGAGAATCCTGGCCCACACTGCCACCCTCATCTTAAGCCTGACCCGAAGACACTTTACCAGAGTGACAACCAGACTAATGCCTCTGTTTGTCACTGTTTACTTGTCTCTAAGCCCTGTGACCGTGTATGTATGCATATCTGCTTGTGATCGTGCATGTCTATGAATATGTAAGTGTTTGTGTAAATCTATATCTAAACTAGTTTGAAACCCAGACAGAGGCTATAAAACTTTTGCTTTGTCCAGGCTGATGAAGTAATCTGATCATTAGGGTCCACCTAATGTCCAACTCTCTCTGTACTGTGGCACAGCAGCATGAAGGAGTTAGTTCTGTGGCAACCTATAGTGGAAACACTCCACATGCATACATACTCCTATGGTTTCTATTCAATAGGTTTGTAAGCACTAGTTACTCATTGACCACCATTTACAGTGGGGCCTCTGAAGTAATAATACTAGTTCATTGTGCATTGGCGGCTCCCAGCTGCTTGCCGTGGGTTAAATCCCTGCTCTCCACAACTAGGATCAGTGTGGAGTTTCCCACGCCCCACTCTCCCACTGATATAGTAGCCAGAGGCGGATATGACCCACAGCATTGCACAATATCTCTGTTTTCAGCCATAAATCCAGAGGAAAAACAAGCAAGCTTCTCTTTATAGGCCTGTGTATAGGCCTGATATGTAATGTATGTTATGGACTTTGGTCAAACACTGTATTTAATTTTGCACAAATGGGGTTGTGGGTAAGAAGTACAGTTTGTTCAATAGATTGTTTTGTTGTATATCTTGGTGTTGATAATTCAATCAATGCAACATTGAAAATACTTCAAATGAATTGTTGGTTTTACTTAAAAAATAAGTGTCAAGTGGTTCCACGCAACAATATTGAGTAATTTGTACAAAAAACTATTTAGTTGAATGAACAAAAGAAATTCAAGTAAAGCTGACAAAATTTCTTTGAGTAAATACAAATCATTTGAATGTCACTGTTACATAATATTTATATGCAGTTTACTTAATAATGTTATGTTGATTACATAAGGTGAACACATTTTTTTTTTTGAATAATCATTTAAATAAAAAGGATACAACATATCAGAATGCAGCCCCTCATCCCAAAATGCACTCAAAAAATAACTAATTGAACAAACTCAATTGAATTGAGAGCAGGAATTTCATCCTATAAGCATGCGTATATGAACGCGCACAGCCTAAACACAGGCGACACTCTTCTGCATGATGGTAACCACAAAATTCAAAAACATTACAGAAACTACTCTAAATGTCCAACATAATTGAACATTAAACACTAACATAAACTAACAACATCTTTCCCTTTACTGAAAAACACATAAAATAACACTTTAATCGCTAAATTTACTCTCCTAATGCAGTCCCTTACAAAGCATGCTGGGAACTACGGATCCACTGCACAGTTAGTTATGTCAACAATAATGTGTGCGTTTCACACAGCAATGTTAAACTGACTGAACAAACACTTACTAAGTATAGCTGACAATACTCAATTTTAGTAGAAACAACGCAGTTAAATTACGTTCATGTAGTTACATGAGTTTTTTAAGTAATGTGAACAAGGGTGGTTTGAGTGAAACTAACAACAGTGAAAGTTCATTTTTTTGAGTGTATACTTTCCAAAATCTGACAAAAAGCATGGGTTGTAAATTAGACATGACATTTTTTTACATTAACTTTTAACTTCCAGCATTATAACCTTACTTAATTGTGTTGTAATGAAAAAAAAAATTAACATTAACTTCCAGCATTATAACCTTACTTAATTGTGTTGTAATGAAAAAAAAAATATTAGAGACGTTTGACTTATTTTATTTTTATTTTATTTTTATCACATAATACCACAACATAATGCATGTATATTTTTTATTTTTTTTATTTTATTTTACTCACATAATACCTCAACACAATGCAAGTATATAGTACATTTTCATGTATTTTTATTACTATAGTGAAAACCTTGTTTATTTATTTTTTAACAATTCCATTCAAATATAAATTAAGTAGTTTAAATAAAGTTTTTTTTTTTTTTTTGTAAAATAATTAAAATGTATCATACACATGTATTATGTGTGTATGTGCTTGTGTGGGTCTTGTGTACACAAGTGTGTTATCTTAGGGGCTCACAGGCAAGCAATTTAAAAGGAAACGGGGTGTCTCAAAGCTTAGGGGCAAAGACCCAGGCTGCGTGCTGGCAGATACTGTTGATCCAGAGGAGGTGAAATGAGAAAGAGAGAGAGAAAGAGGGGGGGAGGTGAGAAGGAGAGGGGGAGGAGAAGCAAATGGAGGAACGGGGAGGGTTGAGCAAATGGGTGAGAAAGAAAGAGAGAGAGAGCGCACACACACACACCCCTTTCTGCGCTCTCAGTGGACAGACTCATCCTCACATGGTTGGAGTGAGTGTGTTGTGGAGTTCTAGTAGATGAGAAACACAGAGACACGCAGGATTACGTCCAGTATTTGGAGGAGACATTACCTGTATGAACTGAGCTAGGAGACATTCAGATTGCTGATGTTAGGATACTTTACTGAGTAACCAAAAAAACGGACCTAGGATTTACCCGTGAGGTATGCCACACTACCAACTGTATTTCCATGCTGTTTTGCTGTCTTTCAGAGATGTCTTTCACATTGGTGTCTGTGTGTTGGACTGTCTCTGGGTCCCATGTGCCTGTGCTCGAGTGGACGGCTGACAGTGATAAATGCCACACTGCTAGGTTAATAAGGTTTACTCGCCATAGAGGCTTTGAAAGTCTGTCTTGTGTGCCTTTGTTGGACAATCAATAAGCTGTGTGTTTAAGTGTGTATGTGGGGTTTGCTTTGAGAGGTCTCTAAAACAAATGGTTCTGTGGTCGTAAAACCCCACATTCAGACAGAAATGTTTGGAAGCCAAGGAGGAGGATCCGTCAGTGCATATTCTCTCTCTCACATGCTGCCTTTGTGTGTGCGTGTGAATTTTCTCACTGGACGGAGTAAACCTCCTGGTTTGCTTTCTATTTTTGCTGTTCTGTCACAAATTGTCTTTAGTATTAACATTTTTTGTAAGTAGAAAGCTCAAGTGACAGTATGCTTTAGTTCTGAATGTATTGTATGTACAGATCTGTCAATATTTTGTGTGAGATTTTGTGTGTAAGCAATGTTTTGCAGCCTTGTCAAGTTCTGCTATGTTACCTTATGAATAAATAAGTTTTACTGTAAACCACCAGAGTAGCTCCAGGATAGTTCAGTGTGCGTTTTTGTGTAGGAGTGTGTTTGTGTGTGTGGTCTACAGTTCTGTGGAATGTGATTCATTGTGATGAGACGACTGAAAAAGCAGCTGAGCTGAGTTTCTGAGGAAAGATACATGAGAAAACACTTAAAAGACAGCAAAGTGAAATAAAAATAGGAGACAAGATAATACATAGTCAGCTTAAACGTGTTCAAGTAAAATATAGAGACGAGCAGACCTGAAAGAAAGACCTAGAAGCATTGGACCACTAACGTTTATTCCGGTTTGTCTGGGCTCATGGGGTCACTGTTGCGGGTCTCAGCTGTTTGCAGTCAGACAGAGATGGCACACGGGGTGCCAGATTCCTTGGTCGCCTGAGGTCTCCCAGCGGTCTAGTGTCTTTATGAATGAATTAACTGAAAGTGCGCTGTGAAGGAACTCAGACGGGCCAAACAAAGACTCCTGCATACTTCACTCTAGGAGCAAACATAGCAAACAATGAACCACACTCTTCCTGCACCACCGTATCACTGGCTTCTCCTCAGAATCAGACTGGACAGAGACTACCTGTCTCCTTTAAGAGCTCATATCTGGACTTTATCATGTGTCTTGCTCCTGTCATATGCTGTTTAATCTATGGATTAGACTCAATAAACACACTCCTTCCTTTAAAACTGGCTGCTATCGCACAGATTGATTTCCAAGCGCAATAGCTTTGTGTTTTAGGTCAACAAGTAGCAGGCAAGATTGTTCCTCAAATACTGAACATATAAATCAAGACCCTGAAATGTAAAAACTGTACATTAACATGTAAAATATGGGAGATTTCTTTGGGAATTGCGGTAGTTGCTGGTTATTCAAGTGAAATGGGGCATGTGTGTTCAAGCATGAGTGTGTGTCAGTATGCTTGTGCTTGTATTTTAAACACTTTATTGGTCTGATGATATACTATATTTGAATAGAAGTGTGTTTGTGTGTATATATGAAGGCTTAAGAAGGCAATCATGTTGTTTTGCTTTGCTCTGTAAGTGTGTTAAGTGGAACTAAGTAACAGAATGGCTTCTCTGACCCTCAGGGCATTTCTTCCTTCTTCTGCCCCACTGGAGCAGAGGGCATCAGGGTGAAACGTGGGGGGTAGAGTAGCTAAATGTGTGTGGGGGGTAGGAAATATGGCTTAAATGGGTCACAGCATGTTTAAAGTATACATTAACGAAGCTAATGAAATAGATGAGGAGATAAGAGTGAAAGGAAAGGTTTTATGTTCATTAAATTTGTTTGAACAAGAGACGTATGTTACCTGCATAGGTAAAGGTTTTTTTTTTAAAGAAATTAGTGTTTTTATTTAGCAAGGATGCATCAAGTTGATCAAAATCAACAGTAATTACATTTATAAAAGATTCCTTTAAAAAAAATACTGTTCTTTTGAACTTTCTTCAAAGAAAATGCATCAATATATTATGCAGCACAACATTGATCAACATTGGTAATAATTTAAAGAAATGTTTTTGATCACCAATTCAGCATTAGACTGATTTCTGAAAGATCATGTGACACTCAAGACGCTGAAAATTCAGCTTTGCCATCACAGGAATAAATTACATTTCAAAATATATTAAAATAGAAACCAGTTATTTTAACTGTAATAATGTTTCACAATATTACTGTTTTATTGTATTTTTGATCAAATAAATGTAGCCTTGGTGAACGTAAGATACTTCCATCAAAAACACTGAAAAAACTTACCAATCCCAAACTTTTTAACAATAGTGTCTATTGTTCAAATGTAGAATAAGTTTTATCCTGTCACATTTTAATATTAATAAATAAATATTAATTGCAATATATTCTTGTACAGACAATGAATGAACTAGTGAGTATGGGGATCAGAGCAGTGACTGGTTTCTAAAGCATCTGCATTTGAAGGTTATAGGTTAGGAAATTGTTTTGAGAGATTTTCCAAGGTATTTATCTCTTATCTATCTCTAAACTTGTTACAGATTATCTAAAATAGTTGCATGCTGTTTTTTCAAGCAGCGATAAAACAAACGCACAGTCATTGATTTCACTGACAGCTTATGAATACTTAGAACCTAGAAATAAGATGATATAATGGATGAAACAAAAAAAATGCATAAAACCCTTATGGATTATCTGTGATGTTGTGGCCTCTGTAAACCCATCAGGAACATTCTGTGTTGTATGAGTTATTATAATCCTCATGTTAGATGTGTATATGCGAGACCTGACAGATATCCCCCATTGTCTCCTGCTAATGTGTGTTTCTTAATGCAGCGTGTCCTCCATTCATTCAGCGTGTCCTCCTCTTTCAATATTAGCACTTGACAGTGGTTGTTTAAGCATAGACCCCCAGGAGGAGATGAGGAGGGGGTAGGGGGAGGAAAAAAATGAATTAGAAACATACATTTGTGGCTTTGTTACACAAATTCTGTTCTGCGTTTGTGTGTGGACAGCTTTTGCTATTTGTGTGGTGCTAAAATTTTATGGTTTAACATTTATGGTGTTACCATCTTTCCTCTGAGGTCATAATGTCTGAGCTTTCCCCTTTAACCTCTATTAAAAGCAGGAGAGTTTTTCCATGTACTGTATTTTTGTGTATAAGAACATGCCTACAGTAAGGGTGTGTGTGTGTGTCTTTCTGTCATTCGTATGTCATGTTCACTCATAATGGATACAATACAAAAGGCATTTTTGCTTCTTTAAATCCTGTAGAACCAGAAAAATGACATTTCTAACCCGAAGGCAGGAAGACACACGCACCCAGTGCACTGTTTCAGAAGTCCCGTTCCATGAGGAAGGGATTCCTTCAAAACCAAAAGACAAACAAAGTGGTGGTGCACATGTGGATATAGGAAGTATTTGCATGTGTGTGTTTAAACACTAGTAAGGTGATCTGTGTGTGAATGAGAGGGGGCGCAGAAAGTTGTGAATAGACTGCTTACATCTAGATCAAGCATCTTTATGAACCAATTTTAGCCTCACCATTTATCAAGTAAAATCCACAACCGTTTTAACATTAATTTTACCTGTCACTACAAAGGCCTTTATCTGACACATTTTGGATCACTTTAATCTTTGAAGATCTTAGACCGCAAGCCTGTTGAGACGGGCCACACACCTGCAGGCAAACCACAGATTACTCGCTCATTTACTTAACGACCTTAGCGAGACGATTGACAAGAATAATGTTGAAGAAAGAGAGTAGGGAGAGTAGCAAAGCTAAAATTGTGTCTCAAAGTAAAGAGAAAAATCATTCACTTACTCTGATGTCATTCTAAAACCTGCATGACTTTCTTTCTTCTGCAGAGCACAAAAGATGATGTTTTGAAAAAATGTTCCAATTTTGGAAAGTTTATTGGGTCTAAAACAACATTGGACCCCACTTAACTTTATTATATGGACAAAAAAAATCTTGTATATTTAACAGAGTTTAATTTAATTTTATATTTTTTTAATATATACTGTATATGTATATATATATATTTACTTTCTGGTTTTTAACTTGCTTTTAAATTGTTGTTTTCATTCATATTGAAGCATTATTAATAATGTTTTTTATTTAATTCATTCAATTAAACATTTTTATTTTCTCACCCTAAACTTTTGTGGTTCAAAAGACCACTTTTATGATACCTTTATAGTTTTTTTGTTGTCTTCCTTAACTTACACTGTATTAAAAAGAATGATTGGGATTATCTTCAAAATTTGTGTTCCATGTAAATGTTGAGAGAATTTACATTTTTAGGTGAACTATCCCTCTAATGCTACTTGATCCAGCTTGTTCCTGTCTCTATCTGTAACTAACATCCTTTCAGTCGAAGCACAAAAGAGACTCCTCTTCACCACGGGTCATCGGGGGAGAAAAGATTGGCTCTCTCAATATCCTCTACTGACCTGGAAAAGATCTGATCTCGGGCTGAAAGGAGCGACTGCTGTTGCATGCTGGTCTATTTTACTTTCTAAATTAGCTTTCTTTTAAGTAGAGACTTGAGCGTCTTCATTCTTGCCTTGTGGCGCGCGGGTGCAGGTTTTGTTAAGCCTCTTCCACTTGTTTGGCACAGAGGAGAGGTTGTGTGGATAAAAGCAGCCTCTTGCTTTCAACGAAAGCTTTTTCTGTGGTTCCAGCAAATGCACAGGCTGTGAAGCTTCAACTAGGCTTTTATATACAGTAGGGTCAGAGGATTGCAGTAATATAAATTCACACAAACGTGGTGCCTGGGGGCACCGTGGTCCCATTTGAGAAACATTAGACTCTTTATAGTGAAATGCACATTTTCTTTTTGTAAGCTTGCTGGTGAAAGAGCTCCAGGCAGGGTAACATTAAAAATATCACAGATGTAATCTCAGAATCCTGGCTTTTGTATTTATATTTAACTACACTAGAACTTAGAGTAATAGTGTGTATAACCTGTGGCATTCAGTGCTATAGTGATTTATCATATGGGAATTGTTCATTTTGTTTTTAAAATTTTTAAAGTAATTTTGTATCGGATAGGCGTTTCGTCCACATGGATCCGGCGTTTTCGGAAGGTGAAACTGCTATTTTTTGAAACCGGGTCCCAGAGTGGATTAATCTGAAAACACCGCCTTTGCGTTTTCGTGTGTACAGCCAATCCGTATATTTTGTGAAACGATGATGACGTGTCGACCCTAGTCAGACACCGCTAACAGCACAAAACAGCAACAACAACAACAATAGCAGACTCTCAATGCTTGTGTTTGTGCTTCAGAAACTACCGAGCCAAAATAAAGCGTTATTTCTAAGCTTTACTAAAGTTTGTATACAGCGCACAAGATTTATGCGCATGCTCCAAGTCTTATTCTCTGGTTTGAGTGTATCTCTGAATGCAGAATTACAGCACCACATACTGGTCTGGCATGTATACTACATCGTTTTGAGTCGTTTCAGTGGTTTCGTGTGTACGCAGGTATTTCTTGAGATGAGGAAAAAAAAAGATCGAATAGGGAAAGGATGGCTTCGTGTGGACGGGGCCTTATAACGTTAATCAAGGTTGTTGACCAAAAGTCACAGTTATTTCTGTAGCACATTTAAAAACAACAAATGTTTGCTAAAATGCTGTACAACATAAAAATAGTAGGTTGTGACTCATTATCACCTGCGGGGTACCTCAAGGCTCTGTTCTGGGCCTTTTTTGTTTTCTTTATGCTCCTGTAAAAGCATCTGTTGTTTAGCGCCATAACATCTATTGTTATGTAAACAATAATTAGCTCTAGCTTCTGCAAAAAGCAACTGTTACATTAAACATTAAACGTTGGGTGGCTAGCTAAGATGTTTCAGTTTACGTCATCTTGACTTTATACTGAATGCGTGTTCATAAATGCGGGCAGTCGTATATTAATGTGCTCATGCGTGTGACATCAATACTATGGCAATATCTTAATTTTGTAGATTAGTTTCCACAAATGGTTTGTGTTGTTGACTGGGAAGGGAACGTTTAGTTTTTTAAACATTACATACAGTTGACCTTCTGTTGTATATGAAATGCTTAACTGCTAATGTTAATCATGAATTGCAGGATTTTGGCAGAATGAGCAGCCTTCTCATTAGCAGTCTGGTAAAGTGTGTTCACTGCTGACGCACTTTGATGAGACACCTTCTGTGGGACATGACAGCCTGCTGAGGGGGAGAAGGTGAGAACTACAGTGTATATGGTCGGGTATGTGAGTGTGAGTGTTTTTTGGCCGTGCATTGGCGGTATGTGTGTGAGATGGAGGTGGTTTTTAAAAGACAGGTTGGTCAGCAGTAAGTCTCACTCTGAATTGAGCCTAAATAGTGTCTGGCACTGATGTGGTAATGGGGTATTGATTTGTAGTGGTTTGGCTGATGGCGTGTACGCGTGTGTGTGTGTGTGTGTGTGCACCATAGAAACAGCTCTATTGTGTCTCTGTGGTAAAAGGCCGCGTGTCACCAGCACGCACACACATAAAATGCCATGACGAAGAGATAAGATTTGTTGCCTTGCCACCATAAAGAAATCATCCAGCACTGAATTAAATCTAGTGTTGCTACACCCATAACCACAAAGCAGCCTAGGTTCATGAAGGGCAGGGACACTTTTGTAAAGTTAGTTCCACTTCTTGTAAAGTTCAAATAAGAGAATGCCACAATGTTGCAAAATAAACCTTATTTTTATATATATATATATATATATATATATATATATATATATATATATATATATATATTACAATATTTTATTTTATTTTCATTATTTTGTCTCAAAATAATTTTTATTTTTATTATGTTGTAATGAACAAATATTTTATTTTTACTTGTATCTCTCTTTATAAATTTAACCTTATATTTATGTTTCAATTTTATTGTTTTTATTTTATTTTACCTCTCATTACAAAATGAATCTTATTTTTGTTGCAGTGAACCAATATTATTTTATTTTATCCCTCTTTACAAAAGAAATCTTATTTAACCTTTTTTTTTTATTTTTTTTATTGTTTTTCAGATCTCTTGACTTTATCCAGCATTACTAATTAGCCTCTGACTTTTGATTTCTCTTTAAAATTAAATAAGACATGAAGCCTTTATAAATGAAAAAAGAAAGAAATGATGAATAGTCCGAAAGCTATTCTTCTCAAGACCTTTCTGTCGGTCTTTGCTTTTGTAGCTTGTCTGTCTCTCTGCTGTTTGCGTGTGACATTCCTGCCCTTTCAGGGCTCAAGTCTTTCAACTCCCTACCCTTTTTTCACTTCTTTAGTTTCTTAAAGGAGCACTTTGTTTGTGAGTTTCTGCTTGTTGACGCAGGTGCAAAAAAAGAAGCAAGAGAATAAGAGTCGAAGAATGAGAGAATGACGGAATCCCGGCACTCACGATTATCCCTCCTACTCAAATGATGTCTCTTAAGGCCTTAAAAGATGACTTGAGGCTTTATGAACAAACTCAATTCCCCACTCTCTAGACCTGTCAGGGCTTGTAGGTTGTTCTCATCAGCTATGGAAGTTTCTGTCCGTTGGTCTCAGGTGTACTGAGGAAGGGCTGTAACACCGGTGTGGCTTTCATGGCCTCCTCCACCCCTCTTTTCCTTTCCATTGGGGCTTCCTGCCAGACGGGAAGAGCCGTGGGCTTCGAGCCAAAGCATGATCCTACCTCTCATTCACTGTCAGCCGCAGGAATCCCAGAGCGATGAGTGCGTGTGCTCGTTCTGGATGTGTGAACTGTCAGCATTAGTGGCCATTCTCTCATACAACACTGACACAAGCTGTGCGTTGAGAGTTTGTTCAGCCTGAGTTTGCCGCAGTGTTACGGACCAGACTTAAGAAAAACTGTGTGAACTTTACACTTTTCACTCTGAAATATGACTTTAGTGTTTTGGACTTGCAGTCAGTGAATGTCTTGGCGTGTTGTACTGGGGTGCTCATATGGAAAATGTAGGTTCGAATCTGGCCCACAACATCCCTCTCTATTGTCTCTATAATAAAACGCATCAAAGGATTTATTCAGACAAGCAGCTAAAATCTGATTTTTTTTTGTCACTCAGTCTCCAACTTAGATCCATTTAGTTGTTTGTGGTCCAAAAAACAAACCATATCCATTTGGATGTGGTTTAAAGTCTGAATAAAACTGCAATTTTTAAGTATTGCAATGAATCATTATAAAAACAACTGTTTTATTTTATTTTATTTTATTTTATTTTATTTTATTTTATTTATTTTTTTATTTTATTTATTTTTTTATTTTTGTTCTATTTTGTTCTATTTTTTTTATTTCTCATTGTAAAATTAACCTTATTTTTTATTGTTGCAATGAACCTTATTTTTAATAATTTTATAATTGTATTATTTTGAATGTATTTATTTAATTTAATTGTATAAAATTAAATTTTAAAATTAAACCTTATTTTTTTATCATGTTGCAATGAACAGACATTTTCTCTTCTTTTATTTGAGAAATGCACTTCAGTCTGAACGATCAGATCTCAAGCAGTTTTTTGGTCAATCAGGACATGACATGTAAGTGTCTACAGCTGTGTCTGAATCCACTGTTTTCACTCCCTCTATCCCCATATAATGAATTATGTGAATAATGTAGGAAATACTGATTGACTGGCACAGCACATTGCAGTGTAAAAGTCAGATTTGGCAAAAAAAAAAAAAAAGGAAATGTGGGTGCTGTTTCCAAGATGACCTCAACACAAGTTTTTAAAGTTGTCTCATTTTTACTTTGTTATTTTAGCTTTGTATAAGAGAAGAGAACACACCAGCATCCAGACAGACTTATCCGCATTTATCCTTTTGTCTCTTACCCTCCCCATTTCTCCCGCTCCCTCTCTCTTTCCCCCAGACTGGCACTCTTTGTTCAAGCGTGTCATTGGAAGTGTGTAAATCGTGAGCCCCTCAGCCAAACATTTCTCCTCTCTGATCAGTGAGAGGACCCATCTGCAGTCCTCCTCCTCCTCCTCTTCTCTTCCTGCATGTCATCACTCCATTTTCCCCAGACAGAGGACACAAATTAGCCCCATTTACACTCCATTTCCCCCAACTTCACTGCCTCTAACCTGATAATGACTGGTGCATCTAGATGAATTAGGATGATGGCGATGAATTGTTTGTGGGTGTGTAACATCAGGATATAGACATGAGTCTGGCCATGGTGATGAATCTGGTGAACACGCACCTGAAAAAATAAAGCAATAAGCTATGAGAGACCTTGCGTTACAGTGATTTGATGTGAAGTATGGAGGTAAAACCACTGTAACGCATGGTCTCAAGGGCTTATTGCTTTATATGAAATGGCAGCAATAGCCAAATGATAAAAAAAAACAGATGTTCCCCACATAGTTACATTTATTATTACTGTTTACTGTTCAACACAGCAACTCGCATTAATTAGGAATGTGTTGTCACAGGTGTGTTTATTTACATATTACAATGCCTTCAAATCTGACTCATCCAATCAGAATTTAGTAAACAAGTCATTATTTTCCAATAATATACAATATAATAGAGGATAACTGAATAGAATAAAAATAAAATAAAAGAGATTAAAATGGTTGTCATGAATCTCAGCACTTTGCATGTGACTTTACTAAGGCACTATCAACACAAGTAAAGATCAGAATTGTGGACATAATATTTTAAAAGAGAATAGAATAGAATAGAATAGAATAGAATAGAATAGAATAGTTATCATGAATATCCCATGAAACTTTGCTTGAAAGCTTCACACATGACATTTGTACTATGGCAGTATCAACACAAGTATAGATCAGAATTGTGGACAGAATAGAATAGAATAGAATAGAATAGTTATCATGAATATCCCATGAAACTTTGCTTGAAAACTTCACACATGACATTTGTACTATGGCAGTATCAACACAAGTATAGATCAGAATAGAATAGAATAGAATAGAATAGAATAGAATAGAATAGAATAGAATAGTTATCATGAATATCCCATGAAACTTTGCTTGAAAGCTTCACACATGACATTTGTACTATGGCAGTATCAACACAAGTATAGATCAGAATTGTGGACAGAATAGAATAGAATAGAATAGTTATCATGAATATCTCATGAATCTTTGCTCCAAAGCTTCGCACATGACATTTGTACTAAGGCACTATCAAAACAGATCAGAACTGTGGACAAAATATTATAATATTATAGAATAGAATAGAATAGAATAGAATGGTTATCATGAATATTTCATAAACTTTTCTTGAGATTTTTGCACACGACCTTTGTATTAAGACACTATCAACACAAGTATAGATCAGAATAGAATAGAATAGAATAGAATAGAATAGAATAGTTATCATGAATATCCCATGAAACTTTGCTTGAAAGCTTCACACATGACATTTGTACTATGGCAGTATCAACACAAGTATAGATCAGAATTGTGGACATAATAGAATAGAATAGAATAGAATAGAATAGAATAGAATAGAATAGTTATCATGAATATCTCATGAATCTTTGCTCCAAAGCTTCGCACATGACCTTTGTACTAAGGCACTATCAACACAGATCAGAACTGTGGACAAAATATTATAATATTATAGAATAGAATAGAATAGAATAGAATGGTTATCATGAATATTTCATAAACTTTGCTTGAAATTTTTGCACACGACCTTTGTACTAAGGCACTATCAACACAAGTACAGATCAGAATTTTGAACAATATTTTAATTAGAATAGAATAGAATAGAATAGAATAGAATAGAATAGAATAGAATCGTTATCATGAATATCCCATGAAACTTTGCTTGAAAGCTTCACACATGACATTTGTACTATGGCAGTATCAACACAAGTATAGATCAGAATTGTGGACATAATAGAATAGAATAGAATAGAATAGAATAGAATAGAATAGAATAGAATAGTTATCATGAATATCTCATGAATCTTTGCTCCAAAGCTTCGCACATGACCTTTGTACTAAGGCACTATCAACACAGATCAGAACTGTGGACAAAATATTATAATATTATAGAATAGAATAGAATGGTTATTATGAATATTTCATAAACTTTGCTTGAAATTTTTGCACACAACCTTTGTACTAAGGCACTATCAACACAAGTACGGATCAGAATTTTGAACATAATATTTTAATAGAATAGAATAGTTATCATGAATATATCATGAAACTTTGCTTGAGAGCTTCACACATGACCTTTGTACTAAGGCACTATCAACACAAGTATAGATCAGAATTGTGGACATAATATTATAAAATAGGAGAATAGAATAGAATAGAATAGAATAGAATAGAATAGAATAGAATAGTTATCATGAATATCTCAAACTTTGCTTGAAAGTTTCGCACATGACTTTTGTACTGAGGCACTATCAACACAGTTACCGATCAGGATGATGAATGTAAGAATGTAATAGAGGAAAATAGAATAGAACAGAATAGAGTAGAATAAAGTAATTTAATAAGAATGAAGAATAACAGAATTTAAATTGAAATAAAATAAAATGTTTGTCACATCTCAAAGTTTTGCGCATGAATTTTTTTATGAAGGAACTATCAACAAAAGCACATATGATGAACGTGACTTCAGACATTGAGATAAGGCGTTTTTGTTCCCCTGAGAGTCTATATGTACTCCCCACAGCCAGCTTTACTGGCGTAATTATGGAACAGCAGAGTTCGTCTGCCCCTCAAAGAGGTTTAAATGGGTTGAATGAGAGCAGCAGACGAGATATGCTAAGCTCTGTGTTGGAGATGGAAAAGCCTTTGCGGAGCATATAGTATGGTCACTGCACTCCATAGAGGGGTTCATTTGAGACATGTTAGGCTCTCGGCAGGACTAGTCCTGATCCAACTTCATCCTCAGGTCAGCAGACTTCTGAAAGTGAGGAATTTGAGTGGTCCCCCCAAGGATTTTGAGAAAAAAAAAATCAAACACAAATCTACTATTACTTGATGTCAATCTGTGGCTAACATTTGTAGATTACTGTATGCATGGCATGGTTGGATTAGAGTGTAACTTCATGCTTTGTTCGATCCCTCAACCATTTTTTCATACAGACTTTGATGTCAAACATCAAAAAACACATGAAATCTGTGAATTTTTTACACACCTCTTTGATGTGAAAAAAGACTGCCATAAGTTCTAGTGCAAAATCGCCCTTAATTTTTGCTTCTTAATTTATCAGACAGATCACCATGGGATGTCACCCTGGTGAATTATCAATCTCTCCTCTTTGTTCTTTCATCATCACTCTATCATTAACACGTCTGCAAAGACTTAGATAACAGCATTCCAGGTCATGGTGCGTTATTGAACAAAAGAGAGGAAACTGGTCTGGTGGTCCCAGAGGAAATAGCCACAATCCTCCTCCACTTTGACCGGTGGCAAACAGACTGCCTATAAAATTGCATTATAGATTGAAAGCTATGAACAAATTGGCTTTGTTATAGTATTTTTAGCACTAGCACTACTCACTGCAGGATGTTAAGTGTGAAAAATGAGTCACACTTTAAGTTTGGCCATATTTGTTCATGTACTCTAATAAAAGAAGCAACTGAATACGAACATAAATGATGATAACGCCACTCTAGAAACCAAGACAGGCTGTCTCAGGTTGATGGGGGGTCAGATGCACCGGTGGTCTGCGTTTAAAGCATCATCCTCTCATTACCGGCTCATTGAGCTTTGCCGAGCACAGACACGGTTAGGAGCCCGGAGACATGAGGGAGGAGTCCTGTCACTTCATTTGGATTAATGGACAGCTAATATCTCCTGCCCTTTGAAGATCTTCAGAACTAGTCCTACGGAAATGGTCACCCACACTGTAAAAAAAATCCCGTTGTTTCTACGGAAAAATACCGGCAGCTGTGGTTACCAGAACAATACTGTAAAAATGACATCAAACCGTAAACATACTTACGGAGTTACATGTGAATTTTACATTTTAAATATGTATATTTAACATTGGATTTCAGTACACTGTAAAAAAAATCCCAGTAAAATTTACGGTAAAATAACATATTTCATTAACTGATATAATGTTAATTTACCAGCCTAATGAAGTACTAATATCTGTTTTGTATCTTTATAATACACTGACAGTCACCAAACACAGTGGTGATAAGAGTCACATGATGAATCAAAGTTCATCACAAGCAGCTTTTCCACAAGCTGAGGAGGACAACACTAATATATAGAAGGAGCACACAGTGTCATTTACACACACACTAAACACCATCATGGTAACATGCATGAAATTTTAAAAATGCAATAAACATTAATTTAACAACATTAGATGTAACATAAAACCCTAATGTACATAACTGATTAGGAAAAAAAAGAAGAGAAAAACTAAGAAGAAACAGAGTTATTTCAACAAAAATATATCAAATGTGAAGTGTCACGCAGGGAATTGTGGGAATGTCAATTTACGGTTTTTCACTGTAAATTTTACAATGAATTGTTATTTTTCACTTTCAAAAACTGTGAATTTAACGGTATTTTACCGTAAAATTACATTAAATGTACCGTTAGATCTATTACAGTTATTCACCGTATATAGTACAGAAACTTTCTGTAAACCAATTAACAGTTTTTCACCGCAGCATTTTTACAGTCTTTTACTGTTAAAATCACGGTAATTTTTTACAGTGCATGCCGTCATGCTGTGTATATGATAGGACTTCCTTTTGTCTCTCACTGGAGAATCATTGAACTTTTTGTAGTTTGACATGAATGATTGAGCTATTGTAGTTTAAATATGAGATGGGTGTTTAAAATAAGAAAAAGAAAAAAAAAAAGAATTGGGGGGTTCGTGATACTCTTATGGTTAGGACAGAGGTGACAGGAAAGGGGCGGATTTAGAATTTCATTATTTTTATTGTATAATCAGTGTAAATATTTACCACTTTTCAATTATGTTATATTATATTATATTATAGATTTTTTAAAATACAGTAAAAATAGAGATAAATATGCATTTATTACCAATATATGTTAATCAACATTAGTTTCCTGTAAATGAAATGAACCAAGTACAGATCAGAATGATGAACATGACTTCACATGACATTATTTAATTATTTTTATTTTTCAATTTTGTTATATCATTTTAAAGTAAATAATTTAGATAAAAATGATCAAGACAGGTTAATCAACATTATTTTCCTGTCGATGAAATGGACCCTTGTCAGTCTTTTCATGTTCCAGTGAATTTTTCTTGGTGCTTGTTTTTCTGCCTCCTTTCTTTGGAAAAGATGTTAATCTTTCCATCCTGGTGTGCATAACGTTTTCACGCAGCGATCCATCATACGAGTAACAAAAACATGCGAATACTTCAGTACCTGTGGTGATAAGCTTCTTATGAAGTCTCCTCTTTAAACTCTTCTTAACCCCTCTCACTGTCGGTCTCTCTCTCTTGTTCTCTGTCACTCCCTGTTCTTTTCCATTATTCCCAAGGGCGTTCGTCACAGCTTTCAAGTCCCTCTCATCTCAAGCTAAGTTGGTCATTCCCTGTCGGGAATCCATAGAAGAATGCGAGAAATAGGGAGAGTTGCCTGTGGGCAGGGTGGGTTTCGGGGGGTTCAGGACTTAGGGTATTGTTTAAAGGGACATGTGCCAATTAGCATTGAATATTGATGGACTATAAAAGATATCTTAAATTAGTTTCACAGGCAAAAAGAAAAAGGTCAACACTATTACAGTGGAGCTCCTGTGACACACTCGACTCAAGGAGTTTTTACCATCAGCACTGTTTGGAAAATGACCTGCTGTGTTTTCATCTCAAGTTCAGTTCAGCACTTTTTTTTTTTAGTAAAATAGTTCCTAGGTGTGTTGACTAAGCAGAATTACACTTGTTATGAAGAGAAAACAGAGCAGAGGGGAAGAGAGAGAATGTTTTTCCCTTGTTCAAACAAGGTGGTTGATGAATAAAAGAGAAAGAATAAAAGAAGTGAGCCTATAGATCATACCGATCAAAAGAAAAAGAAAAAAGATGTCAGGGCAGAGAGAGAGGACTTGAGGGAGGGAGTCATTATCTGATACCTGAGAAGTTTTGTGTGTGTGTGTCTGTGTCTGTGGTTGGGTGTTGGAGGGAAGTGTGACTGGGTGGGGACTGTGTTAAAAGAGTAAAATATTTGGTGGCCGTTGTGGCAGGAACAAACAAGTTGTTTTCTTTTCTACTGCAAGTCAGTCTGAAGTAGGGGTGCAACAGTTTTTATCACGGATTTAGTGTCACGGTTTCGGTGCTATGTTCCATAAAAAATAGGACAATGGTCAAAAATAAATAAAGACAAATAATCTAACTACAAGAAACAGCACAAATAAATACATGAGAGCTAAGATACAGATAAAATAAACAATGCTTTACAGGTATCTAACAGTAGTTTTCAGGTACAGAAATTGAATAAAGTAATCAAATATAAAATAACTGAAATGAGGCGGGACACGAGGTGAGATCCATATGCAAGCTTTATTAGACTGAGTTCGTCGTCAAACAGGCAATGGTGGAACAACAGCAAACAGGTATGGCAGAGAGTAGGCAGAATCGTAGGCGAGGTAGTGATGTTATTTATGACACTGAAGCTTCGATGTGCGTATCGCGCATGCGACACAATTTCTAGTGAAGCCTCGTATCGGGGTGTGTATTGGTTTCCCAGAGTCACGTGACCGATGACAAATGAAGCCTCACTTTCTGTCCAATCACGTGCGCGATTCACTTTGAATGTCGGAAAGTTCGAACCCCCAGATCTTACTTTACGAGTAGGTTTTCATTTAGACTTATTAAATTACATTTTTAAAAACCCAGTCATACAAGTAATATTAAAAATACAGATTCTTACAGGAAAATAAAATATTTTGCTATATGCAATTCATATATGTGTACATTTATTCTTCTGTTACATCATATTGATATTCATACTGGCATTAAGTGCCACAGTTAAACAGGTAAATGAATTTGAGTAATTCAACACACACAGGCGCGCGCTATTGAGGCTTTTATTTGAGCACGTAACAGCTACGTAACAGAAGCTTCTTTCACTGAGTTTTGGCTACTTTATTTTTTACTAGACACCAGATGGCGCTGTTTCGACACTCTCGAAGCTTTGAATCTTTTACCGAAACAATGAAGTGAAAGCATCAGTGCTTCATGAGGCTTCATTTGCCCATCGCTAAGGCGAGGTACAGGCAATAGGTCAGGGCTGGCAGATAACAATCGTAAGTCCAGTAAACAATACACAGTCCAAAGGCAGGCAGCAGGGAATAGACGGGGAACAGACAGGGTAAATAACACGCAGACAATAACAATAAGAAGCACTCAGAAATGTAACCAGAGTATACAAGACCTCACAATGTGTGTGAGAATGTGACTAGCTTAGATAGTCCAGATAATGTGCTCCAGCTGAGTGTGGTGATACTTATTGATGAAGTGAGTGCAAGTGATGACCAGGGAGGATTATGGGAAATTAAGTCTGGGAATGACAACTGTGACAATAACACTGCATATAAACTTCTTTGAATAAATTAAATAAAGATTAAACATTATTGAAGTTACAAAAGCTATTCAGTCAAGAGTGGTGAGTGATTTCTTCGTCTTATGTCATTTGATTAACATTAAAAACACAGAGAGCAGAAATATTAGGCAGCTGTCCCTTTAAGACATAATTCAAAGATCCAGTACACTGATACTGATACACATGCGTTGTCTGTCTCGTTTTTCTCTTAAGACATAACCTACTATTTTTGTTAGGATACTCGCTAATATGGGCATGTTGACAATTTTTGTGTGAATTTGTCCATTCAGGTGCAAGACTTGAAAGAGAATTTGCGCAAGAGTATTTGCGCACTGTGACTTGGCTCTCCGTGCGCGCACTTCGGATGAGTACACACAAATTTCCTCACAACGTGCATCAATTCTCTTTCGCATCTTACGGTTAAATGTTTAAATTGGCAAGGTATGAGTTTGGTTTAAACACAGATAGCAACGTGAGATGTTCAGGTCTCACCTGCGCTCGCGCGCTATCAACACCCGGGTGATGACGGAGTAAATGAGTAGTCATAGAGCATTCGGCACGTCATTGAACATTTGTTTACAGTGACTGTTTTGTCCATGTTCTTTTGATCATCGCTGTTGTAACATAATGGGCAGCCAGAATGCATATCCATCGACTGAAACATAGGCTACATTGGCCGAATCCGTCTGTCTGTTTTACACGTTGTTGTTGTTATCAACACACCATATATAGATGTGTCATCATCAGGTTTCGGGATGAACCGCGGTGCAAGCGCGTGCCGAACGGCGTGTGGAGAACCGAACGGTTCGATTTTTTTTTTACAGAGAACCGTTAACACCCCTACTCTGAAGAGACAGTGAATGTAAACAGAAACCAATTCATTATTATGAAAGTGATATTCTATACTATTTTGTTATTGACTCTACTCATGATTCCATGGCGACAGTTATATAGAATCTGTGACAAAGTTCTGCTGAAACTTCTCCAGATTTCTGCAGAATTCTGTTATAGCTACTAGTATCTATCAGGACTAGGTGAAACAAAAAGCCATTACTTCAGTTTTCAGTCTCATTTAATCCTTCAGAAATCATTCTAATATGCTGATTTGGTGCTCAAGTTAGATTTCTTTTATTATCATCAATGTTTAAAACAGTTGTGCTGCTTAATTTTATGATTAATAAAAAAGCTCAAAAGAACAGCATTCATTTGAAATAGAAATCTTCAGTGTCACTTGATCAATTTGATGTCAAAAAGTTTTAGTTTGTTTTAAAAAATCATTCTGTGTTCCATTTTGCAAAGTTCAGTGTACATTTTTGATCTGATTAGTAGAAACAGCATATTGAAATTGTTGCAGTATTCACAAAATTGTTTTATTTTTATATCATAATGCAAAATGATATAGTATATATTGTAAATATTTGATACTATATGGCCCAGCACTAGTATCTATGGGGTAATCAGTCAGCAGAGACAGACACAGACAGTGTGGGCAGTGATTATTCTTGTGTCTTTGTCTGCGCTCTCTCAATTATACTAACAAGAGTAGATTGTGCACATGCAAAATTATAGATTCCATCTGAGGGAACAATGGAGCATTTCTAATCCAGTCTCTCCTGTGCTCACTCTCTTTCTCTGTCTGTCTGTCTGGGTGTGCAGTTAAAAGCCCCGTAGTCTTCCTCAACTCAGTGCAGCAGTGCTGGGCTTTGGGGAGATTTTAAACCTTGCTCTTTGCCCCAGGCCTTAAAGACAAGCAGCAGAAAAAGACTATGTATTGGACTAATGGGAGCAGGTTTAGGGAACGAGAATAATGCATTTGTGTTTGCCTCCCCCTCACTTACAGCAGTCATCACTCATTGTGTTTCTTTGTCTAGTGAATATATATCTTCTCTTCCATCATTAATGACTAATATGAGCCTCCCAGTGCTTTTTTATATCTGACAGAATTAAGTTTGGAGACTTATCAGAGTCTATTTGTGGGTTCAATTTTGCAATATTTATTCTCAAGTAGGCCTGTCTGTGCTTTATAATGTGATAAATGGAGACATTTCAGATGATTATGCTTCAGTAATGATATGTTTGTTGACTCGTCGCTCCACTTTTGAATTTAGTATTAAAGAGCTCCCCCCCCCCATATCTGTTTGCTCAGTTTTGAGAGAGCTAGAGAAAGTAAAGTTACTGAGTGCCACAGAACTATAAAGAGATTTACTAGCCGCTCTTATCGCTATATACCTTATAATGGATTAAGATTGTTTTGTGCTACCTGTAAGGATGTATTAAAGTTTGTTCACCCAAAAATGAGAACTCTGTCATTAATTACTCACCCTCATGTCGTTCCACACCCATAACAATATTTTCCATAAAATCTGATGGCTCAGTGAGGTTGAACCACTGTAGTCACATGAACTGTTTTAAATACGTCTTTAGTAGCTTTCTGGGCATTGAAAGTGTTAATTGTCTTGCTGGCAATGCAGGCCTCACTGTGCCATCTGATTTTATGAAAAATATCTTAATTTGATATATAACATAAGGGTGAGTAATTAATGACAGAATTTTCATTTTTGGGTGAACTAACCCTTTAATGTGAACTAGCTGAAGGAAGCTATAGAAAGCAAAGCTGTGACAACTTCCTTTTTAACACTCGACTACTGCTGGTGATCTATTGCACAGCCGCTCTTTTTCCTCAAACAAAAGATTATCTGAGGGAGGGAGCGGGATGTTCAGTAGAGTCAGTCCGTTTCATTATTTCATTACAATGCACACCCTCCTCACGGCCAAACATTAGCTTCATTCTGCAGATGGGACAGCGGGAGAAAACATTCATCAGAGAGGGGGGACAGAAAAGAAAGAAAGAGAATGACAGAAAGAAAGAAATGTGACATATGAAAAGAGGAAAGGGAATGATGTTGAAGATAAAGTATGAAAGAAATAAGGATAGATAGATAGATAGATAGATAGATAGATAGATAGATAGATAGATAGATAGATAGATAGATAGATAGATAGATAGATAGATAGATAGATAGATAGATAGATAGATAGATAGATAGATAGATAGCAATAAAACATACAAAAAAGGGAATAAGCAGTGTGGAAGCTGAGGTAAGATCAGAGTGTGTGTGCTGGGTGTGTGTGGTTTAATAACGGAGCTCAGGCTAGCACATCCTTCACAGTGAGGAAAGTGAAGTGGAGGAGGTGTCCTCCTAAGTGCCTGTGATTAAAGTTTCACAGTGAGACTGTACAAGGCTCAGCAGGCTATTCCACCACCACACACCCTGCCTCCATCCTCTCCACCTGCCTCTACCCTGCAGGAGATGTCCGGCTCCAAGATGACAAAACATCTATCACATTCACAGACAACAAGAATATATATAGTGCCATATAGTGTCATAACTCAGATATATCAAGTTTTACATATAGCGATTAAACTTTTGCGTTTGGGGTCTGTTATCATCATGCTGAGATTTATCACACGTTATTATTGCTGAATCCCAGTATCATGTAGGTGAGGAGTAGGAGGGAAGGAGAGAGTGGGCAGAAGGACACTTGGTTCATTCGCTGACTCACGTTTGCAGCTCTGCTCATCGGGATCACAGTTTCTCTCATCGATTTTTGCTAACCTTTTGGTTATGACTGCAGTGACATTTTAACTGTAGATCCCCGCTGAGATATTCCATCTGGAGTATTTTTTCGAAGCAGAAGATTTGATATTTAATGGGATCAGATCAGATGGTAACAGATCTGTGTTTGATTAGTGCACATATGCTTATATACAGCTCACATTAAGATGGGAAACAGACAGAGGAAAGTCCCTTTAAGGCAAGTTGGCGGCCATCTTGGCAGCCTATTTCCTGTCTTTTAAGTACAGCTTGACATTTTCTTGAAAGACTGCAGTCTACAAAATAGTTAGGTAATGGTGCATTCATGTCATATTTATGAGTTGAACACATCACAATGTCCTAATTAAGTCAGAGTTTCCAAGTTGGGGCATGTTAGTGAAAAAATATGGTGAACACAATGAATGCATCTATAGGTAAGAGTGAATATGTTGAAAAGTACGAAATTACTGTTTTAATTAAGTTGTTAGTATTGTACAATTACAACAGAGTACATAATAGTTCTATTTACAGCATCTTCAAACATTGAATAAAAACATAAAAAGCAAAAACACACCTGATGCACATTCTTTATTCACAATTGAATAGAAGTAGAGTTTATATTAGGAAAAGTACATTGCCATTTTGCTCTGACCAAAGTGAATTGAACACACCTGACCTAGTAATTACGACTTCCCAATAGCGTGAAATGGGAACTCAAAATATCTATTGCAAGAGTGGAAAATCAGAAATCGGAATACTACTGGAGACTCTTTTTTCACAGCAAGGTTCGTTCCTCTGTTCCACCCCCCAGCGAACATCACACTTGAATTGCTGATATAAAAGCTTAAATATATTGTGGAGGATGAATCTAATGGTAGTAGTATAAAGGAGGGGACATGGGCAGGAAGGAGGAGCAGAGATATAGAGGGGGAGGGCAGAGCTGCGAAAACAAGTGAAATGGGTCAACTCTAGTTTATATAAGTCTACAGCATGGTTGAGTAGACTTACTGCAGTGCAGAGTTTTTCTATCACTTCTCTTATGTATATGAACAAACGCATACACACAACACAGACTGTCGTCCTGAGAATAGAGAGCGTCAGATGGGTCTCTGTCTCTCACTTTATTGGCCTTAAGGTCTTGTTGACCCTTACTGCTGAAGCTGGACATGATCCAGAAAAATACACACTGACCCCAACAAACACGTGCACACACACGCTTCTGTTACACACTGTTTGTATCACAAACCCTCTGGCAGCGAGAAACGGCACAGGCACACAAGAAGACAAACATTTGTAAAATAAAAATTCGCCAGCACAATGCTAGGGTGTTTTGGGTGACTTCTAAGGTGGTCTGAGGGGGTTGCTAGGTGTTTAATAAGTCAAAAGAGCCCATCCGAAGTCTCAATGAAATTCTGGTTTCTAGATATGGCTTGAGTACCATTTTCTATATAAGTTTGAATGGATCCAATATGCAAATTTTCTTTTTTTCTTTTTCTTTATCTTTATCCTCTTCCTCTATTTCTATCTCCTGGTTACTGGAGCAGTGACCGTGTCATTCTGAAGCTAATCCATAAAGTGCAGCGTTTAGTCTGAACCTTCTTATATTCAATCTTCTAATATTTATACCTGCTACAGTATGGGGATGAGGCTTTCTCTCTGCTCTTCTCTCTGGATTAGTAGAAATTAGGTCAGATTGGCATGGAAGAACATATAACTGGGTTCAGCTTTAAGACTACTGCTAGGTAGCCTTGATCTTCTGCCATAATTACTGTATTGTTGGCTTCTCAAGGAACTGAGACAAATCTCAGAAAATTCTTCCTCTTGTGCAGCAGGGAGGGTGTGTGAAGTTTTGTTATATAAGTGTTGTGTGTGTTTTCGTGACCGCACCTTCGAGCAGGTGTACTGTCATGTTCTCATCTGTGTCTTGAAATCCACCCAAACCCAAAAACTCCTGAATGTCTTATTTATGAACAGCTATCCAAATATCATTGTGTCTGAAATTAATCTCCCTCTGTTCCTTTGCTTAAAAATGTGTGTTATATTTCTTTTTTCAGGGAAAACTGCTGTAGCGCTGATCAGGACCATGAGGTCAATAAATAAGAGCATTGCTGTCTGGAAATGCATCTGATCCACTGTTTCTGCCTCAGGTACTGTGGCTGATTTTATTTATATATGATGCCATGTGCTAAAACAATAGAATTGTGGTTTATAGACAGCTCAAAACCTAGTAAGCTGCCTTTCTGCCAATTGCAGCAATTAAGTTCAACATAGTTTTCCATTAGCATGTAAATTGCATAAAAACACGAAGCACACATGGGTAAATGGGTAAAATTATCCATTATGTTTACTCTCAGTAGAATAAATGGAATACAATAATATTGAATCAAACACATTTAAGTTAATAATAAAGCCCAACGTCTTGAATTTAGTTTTTCCCAAAGCTTGTCAAAATGGAAATTAGAATGGGAACATTATAGGATTGGCTGTAATTGTTTCACAAGCAATTATAAGGCAGCATTACTTACCTTCTACTTAGCATTAGCTATTACCTTCTGGGACAGCCTTCATGTTGGGAGTGTCTATGATGCCTTAAAATGCTGCTTTTATGAGTTTTTGAACAGAACAAATATCTCTCATGATTATTCTACCTCTATTATTTTTTTTTTCACTTATCTAAGTGATTCCATAAAAAAATCCTTAAACTGTACATAATGGATTTTTATAACTAATTCCTTTTTCTTTCTTAGAACTAATCTATCTGAATTTTACCCTAATTGAACCGTTCCAACAATTTCAAGAGGTTATACCTGAGATACACATACCGTGAACTCTCTAATGGAGGTCATTGTAAAAATATTCACTGATGTTCCCACCACAGGGGGTTGAAAGGTTTCACATCCCACTCCTTCGCTCACTCTCTTGTTTTGAGTCTTTGTGTGCGTCAGAGATATTTCTGGCGTTAGGCTCTGGTCACATGCTATTCAGCTCTCACGTTTAGAGATGGTGAGAATGAATTTCAGTTCTGTAGGTACATCCTCTTTCATTCTGTTGCTTTCTCTTCCTGCACCGTAAAAATTCTTAAAACTTACTGCCTTACATAAGAGTTGGATCTAGCAGGTATGCTGCTTTGGGTCTGCAGTGACTCTTTTATGGTCTCTTGATAGCATCTTAAGAAGAATGTGGTGTTTGCTGGACAGTCAGGTTTTAGAGCCCCAAGTACCTGCAAATCTATCTTTGAAATGTCACACAGGCATATACTGACATCTTGCTAGCACTTCATCAGTAGGTAGTGACATGTCCTATATTTAACCCATGTTGTGTCTTTCACAGACGTTAAACCATGGGAAATGTGGAGAGCCAAAATGGAGGCCACGCCTACTACAGTGAGGGGCAGGGCCACCTCTCACGAAAGCACATGACCCGATCACTTCGCATCTCTAACAAGCAGTCTCGAAGATCACGTCACGCCTCTTCCAGCAAGGCTGAACACCGCAACTCTGAGACCAGCACAAAATCTAGCAGCACCCCTTCCATCCCACAGTCCTTAAGTGAAAATGGCCTGGAACCCTTCAATGAGACAGATGCTTTGGAGGGCTATGGGGGTACCATTTGGGTGGACCGGATGGCCATGAACTTGCGGCCGATGTCTTTCCACGACAACATGGGGGATCCAACCACCACGCCTGGCTCTGAAGACGGAGTCGAGTTGGACACAGTGGTGGCGGATGGTTGTGATGATGATGGAACTTTTCCCAGGTGAGGACACATACCTGCAGAGGACCAGAGACGGTCCTCGGGAAGGTGGCAGCTTCAAAAAGAAGCGCTCCAAATCTGCAGACATGTGGAGAGAGGATTCCATGGAGTTCTCCTTGTCGGATCTAAGCCAAGAGCATCTGACAAGCACAGAGGAGATTATAGGGACAAATGAGGATGAGGACAAAGGCTTTGCCAACTGTGGAGGACGGCGTCGTACCTCCAGCCCACGGACTCTCGAGTCTCACTCGGGAGAGAGAGCCAACTCTTTAGACGAACTTTGCACCCAGAGGCTACCTCTTCTTCGTGGCTCCCACCATCTCTATAATGGTCACAATCCCGAGAGGACGGAGGAAGGCGGAATGAACGGCGAGATATTGTCTCCTGCGGAGGAGGAAGGGAACGGATATGGAGCGTACACTCTTCCTTGTCGTCGTTCTCACTGCCTGTCGGAAGGACTATCCAATCATAAGGCTACCATCTGCTCACGTATGCAGGGGCGGCGTGCACAAACAACACATGTAAGTTATGCCTCTGACAAATGGTTTTTCACATCCTCTCAAAATAAAGACTGTTATGAATCATGTGCACTTTGCCTACTTCCAAGCCTCCCGAATAGTGTCGTCCATTTATTAAGTGCACGACCCAAGAACTGGATAAAGAGCTTATGGGATTCTCTGGGGAAATTTTATATTTAAATCTCCATCTAATTTTATGTCTAGAAAAATGTGAAAGATAAAAACACTCCAGGGTCTTTTAATACCAAATTCTGATTTTGACTTTGTGCATATTTGATGTGATCAGAACTGACTTTGCTTGTCAAAGAGCTCCCAATTTTGAAAGGACTCAGGGGACACTTCAAACACAACTTTACCTGAGTCAAGTTCAAGCCTTTGACAGCTACTTTAGACACCAGTGTTTTTGAAACATGATATTTCTCATAATCTACCTGCGAGGAACTGCAGTGTTTTTGTGTTGGCAAAGGGAAGCTGCACCTTCTCCTTAGAATGTCTTCCTCTTTCTGTTCCTCTTTCATGTGCAGGTAAACAAGTTGAGAACAAGTACGGATCAGTCACTTTCTTTTGTGTCAGTCAAAAGAGGAAAGAAAGAAGAGCCATTTAACAGCTCAATGGAACTTAGTTTCCATTACAGTTTTATTTTTGGGGGTGAAATCCTGAGAAGGAGTTCTTGTTTTGAGGATGTCCCATATGAAGTGCTGTCACTGAAGAGGGAGTGTCATCTGTATTAACCTGTTCTGTTTGTGTGAAGGATATCACGGCTGGTGAGGGCAGCGAATATGGAGACAGTGGTATCGACGGTGGTGCAGCTGAAGTCGAGCACTCTTCACGTCGTTGTAAGGCCATGTCTGCGTCCTTCTCCGTCTACTCCACCGCTAGCGGAAGCATCTTCGCGGGAAGCGACAGTGGCAGTAGCAGCGGAGGCGGAGGAGACCGTGAACGTCAACCAGGTGGAGATCAAGGCGTGTACGAGAACTTCCGGCACGAGCTGGACTTGAACTCCAGACAGACGCGGGAAAGCCTCGAGGAGGCCGGTTCGGCTGCCAGCGATGAAAGGAGCAGTGGAACGCTAAGCTCCGTTTACCCCTCAGACATTCTACTTAGCACGGTGCAGGGCACTGTGCGGAAGGCCGGCATACTGGCTGTGAAGAACTTCCTAGTGCACAAAAAGAATAAGAGGGTGGAGCCAGCAGCAAAAAGGAAGTGGAAGCAGTACTGGGTGTCACTTAAAGGTGAGATATACAAGCTATGTTTGGAATAGCATATTGCTCTTACTATTTCTGCACTACAGTATATTGTGTGTATACTGTGCATTGTATACCTGGATGTCCTTCTACATTTGATCAAATGTAGAGTATACAACAGAGCACTTCACTGGGTATTCCGTTCCATAATGCAAAACGTTCTACTTGATCTTTTGTTTTTAAACTCGTTGGCCCTGCTCCAGTTAAAAAAAATATCATGCACCTGCTATTTCACATCAGGCTTATTACACCAAACCCTAACTCTGAGCTTTTGATTCTGGCTGTTTGATGTTTGCCATGACTATTCAATAACAATCTAATTTCATGCTCAGGGTCATTTCTTTCAGCAGTTGCTATTGTAAAAGAACACAAAATAGTATCTGAGATATTACGGGTCATCCTTTGTGTCAGAAACATAATCAAGTTGTCTGAAGAGTTTTCCTCAAACCTTGTGCCATCTATTAAATCTAATGCAGCTTGTCCCATATGCTTCAAATATAATTATCACAGACAGCATCCTTTATACATCTGTTCATCCTCTTATGACAATTGTGGTGAGCAAATAATCACCCCAGTTCTGCTTCATGCAAAAACATTCATTTATTTATTCTTGTAGATGAATCAAATCCTGAAACTTGTATTACATTTCCAGTTACATATTTTCTGATCTTCCTTCTCACCTTTTTCTCCCAGGATGCACTCTGTTTTTCTATGAAACGGATGGGCGTTCAGGGATTGACCACAACAGCATTCACAAACATGCAGTCTGGGTGGAGAACAGCATTGTCCAGGCTGTACCAGAACATCCCAAGAAAGACTTTGTGTTTTGTCTGAGCAATGCACTGGGGGATGCCTTTCTCTTCCAGGTAAGTCCAGTTACTTCTAAAATTTTGAATTATTCAGGCTAGCATTTGAAGCCCTTGGTGAGGTAGAGATAGAATTGTCCCACTTCAATTCTCATGGTCCACTGTTTCATTCAAAACTGCTGAATGATATTTCTAAATCTCAGTGGCATTTTATTCTGTGACAGTTGACAGCATTCTACTTACCAGGTGACACTTTTAAAGGTTAAGTAGTCAGGTTTGACAGTCAAATCTGTGTGACTGTTATTTGATTAATATTATTTTTTTTAGTGCTGAAAGGATCTCTGTGTTGCTTTGGTTCTAAAAAGATATTATGCCAATAATGATGTTAAACCTTATATATCTGGAGTCCCAGTTTTTAGATACTATGGGCATCCTATAGTGAGGATGTGATGATCTGATCCACTTCATTTTAGACATCGGGTCAAACAGAGCTGGAAAACTGGATAACTGCAATCCACTCAGCCTGCGCCGCGGTTGTCGCCCGTCAGCACCACCGCGAGGACACGGTACGATTGCTGCGTTCTGAGATCAAGAAGCTTGAACAGAAGATTGACATGGATGAGAAAATGAAGAAGATGGGCGAAATGCAGCTCTCTGCCGTCACTGATGGGAAGAAGAGGAAGACTATCCTGGAGCAGGTATACATAGGCCACATACACTAATTTCTTCTTTTCTGATGATTTTGAATTGGGCTTGTTATTGGAAAGTCGGTGGCATCTCTAGGATTAGGCAGAGGTGGGTAGAGTATCCAAAAACTGTACTCAAGTAAAAGTACAAGTACTTATAGAAATATTTACTCAAAGTAAAAGTGAAAGTAATAATCCTAATAGTTACTTGAGTAAGAGTAAAAAAGTATCCAATAAAAATCTTACTCAAGTAGCTCGTTACTAGTTACTTTTATATATATATATATATATATATATATATATATATATATATATATATGTATATATGTATATATGTATATGTATATATATATATATATATATATATATATATATGTATATATATATATTTATATACACACACAATAGCATGTTATTATTTAATGTTTATTATTTAAATAGATATTTAATTTATTATCATAATTAGATATCTTTGCAACAAACAAACATAGAAGAGACAAGCATTATTTCTAGCATCTGTAACCCGAATGTATCGTTACTATATTAATAACGTATACAGCTAACGTTACATTTTAAAGAAGAGAGAAAACTCTTTACATGTGCTCGCGCTCATATCTGAACTTGACACAAACAATGATCAAATACACATTGACGGATCTTCTTCGGTCTGTTCTCCAAAATGTAATCAAATGTATATTTCAGCAGGCGCGTGTAAACTGCTTAACTGTGTCAACGCAAAGCGTTCATTTTCAAGACGACCAGGTCGCTGGCGCCGCCATTGCGCAATAATATATGTATAAATTAATGTATAAATTAAGATATATGCCCATTAAAACGGTAAAGAAATATACTTTTGTTATAGTGACGTAATAATCTGTTTGGTTGTAAAATGTCGGCTATTGGCTGTATCATGAAGTAAAATCAAATGAAATCGATAGGCCTACCGGTGGAATTGTTCACAGACAGCATACGCAGTTCAACTAATAAAGATCTTCATCGCTGGCAAACAACTGTATGCATTTGCAGATTTGCTTTTAATTGACTGTAGGTCCACTGCCACTTCATCCGCTCCGAGTGAGAAACCGCATCAAACGATTCAGCGTGTGCAGGAACTGAACAAATCATTCAAACTGATTCGCGAATCAATTTAGACAGAATCGACTCAAAAGAGTGATTCATTTGTGAATGGGGCATCGTTCATGAAAAAAGAGACAGCGCGCATGGAATAAACTACGCATTTCTTAACATTTACAGTATTGAATTAAAATAAAGTAACGAGAGGAACGTTGCCCATTGTAGCGAAGTAAAAGTACAGATTTTTCATTACAAATGTACTCAAGTTAACGTAAAAGTACCCACATTTTAATCTACTCTAAAAAGTACAAATTTTCCAAAAAACTACTCAAGTACATGTAACGAAGTAAATGTACTTCGTTACTACCCACCTCTGGGATTAGGTTTAGGTAGCCTACTGTTGAGTCCCAGATATTTCCAAGCATTGGTTGAGCCAGTTAATAAAAATGTTTAAACATTAAATAAAATTTAAAAAAATAAATAAATAAATGAAAGAAAAAAATAAAGCTTCACTTTAAGACTTTTGCCCCTGGTTTCACAGACACGGCTCAGATTGAGCCTTACTTAAATTAGAACATTTAAGTAGCTGTTATAAATGTGCCTTAGAAAATACATTACTGATGTGCATCTTGAGACAAAACAATGGCACTGACATATGTTGAGATATGTCAGTGCAAGTTGCTTTTAGTTAAGACAGCTCAAACATGCATTTTAGTCTGGGACTAGGCTTAAGCCTTGTCTGTGGAACCGGACAATAACCTATTAACCTTCACCTCTTAAAGGATTAGTTCACTTTCAAATGAAAATTACCCCAAGCTTTACTCACACTCAAGCCATCCTAGGTGTATATGACTTTCTTCTTTCAGATGAAAACAATCGGAGATATATTAATAAACATCCTGACGGCTTATGGAAAAAGCTTAACTTCCTTCTTAAGTTCAATACGGAAGGCGGTCTGGCGGAAGCTAGATATTTTACTTCATAACTTGTTAAATATGGATATATTTTTTACACAAACGCATCGATTTGCTTCAGAAGGCCTTTATGAACCCCCCGGAGCCATGTGGAGTATGTTTATGATGGATGGAGACACTTTCTTCAGCTCATACTTGTTGATCCTCGCTCACTACCATTATAAAGCTTGGATGCGTCAGGATATTTATTAATATTTCTCAGATTGTGTTCATCAGAAAGAAGAAAGTCATATACACCTAGGATGGCTTGAGTGTGAGTAAAGCTTGGGGTAATTTGCATTTGAAATTGAACTAATCCTTTAATAGGTGAGGGTTAATAGGTTATTGTCCGGTTCCACAGACAAGGCTAAATACTAAAATGCATGAAATTATCCTTCAATAGTGGTTTACTTTATCACACAATGATTGGGTGTTTTTGTGATGCTACTGTATATTTGTGCGTGTATGTGTATGTTTTTTATGTGGCTTTGAAACTAATCTCTGACTGACATGTGATTCAATTGTACTTACATAAAAGATGTATAAATGCGTGTCTATTCACTTATTTGTGTGTGTGATGTACTTGTCTGTTGGTGTGGAGGTGGGCATACTCCTCCATGGTCTCTGAATAGACTCAGGTCATGCTGGCTTGGAGGAGGCCTGCTGACTAATGATTTATCCCAGCATCCTCCTCCAGTAAACAAAACCCTATTAAAAACACTGCCCACACTCTAATAGTCAGCAGCTTAAGGGCCCTCATCAGTGTGCGAATGCAGAAAATAAAAAGTGCAGAGCGTTTTACAGTATTAATAAAGGAGAAAAATTTAAATCTTTCTTTCTTTTTGTTCAGATATTCCTCTGGGAGCAGAATTTGGAGCAGTTTCATATGGACTTGTTCCGGTATCGCTGTTACCTGTCCAGCCTGCAGGGCGGCGAGCTTCCAAATCCAAAACGCCTACTTGCTGTTGCTTCCCGCCCCACCAAACTGTCCATGGGTCGTCTTGGCATTTTTTCAGTATCGTCCTTTCATGCCCTGGTATGAAATACACACATATATACAAACCTCCACGCTCACAACACACTCCGTATCAGTGCATTATTCTCTCTTTCTCTGTTTCACACTCATCCTCTTCTCATTCACACGTTTAGTTAACATCCACTTCATTTTAATCCACTCCACAAGAGCCCAGTGAGCTCTGAGCTGCCTGCCAGCCTGTTCTTGGCCTAAGTCCTAACAGAAACTGCATAACAAAACATGCTGTCATCATCGAGTTTTTGTCATTCCTGTGGTTCAGTAGCGAACGTACAGAATGGCGTAACATGCAGCCGGAGGACCGCAACTGTCACCTCAGGAGAGTCACAGTGAGGCGTAGAAAAGCAACTCCCATTTCATTGCGTAACTCATTGAGTTCCTTGAAAACTAAACCAAGTTTGACAGAAAATCGTTGACATTTACGTAATGAAAAAGGGAGCAGTTTTTGTTAATAGCACTCAAGGGCTAGATCAATAACTGTCTTTGCGTACTATCCTTTTAGCTATTTTCCCACTTAAAAGCATGTTTTTAAAAGCATCATCTCTAACCACTGCCTTAAACCTTAAATGCCTCTGTACAATTTCCTTTTTTGTTTCTTCTCTCTTCTAAAACATAAAACAAGCCACACAGTTTGGTCTTTAAACACTGTCACCTAAACTACCAAGGTTTTATTATTACTGAGGAAATCCTTTATGGCTTCTGTGGCACTAACATTTATTATCCCAGAAATGTCAGTGTGGTTTCGAGTCCGGGTGTGTGAACAGGACATCTCCACACCATGGCAGTTTATGTGTGTTCTGCTTCTGAAATGAGTCATGGTGTCAGATTTTTTCCCATCACTGATCTTTATTTGAAGCCTAAAGGCAAAGGGATGTTTTTTCCCCTCCCTTTCCTGAACATTTCTCACAGTGTCACTGTGTTTGTAAAACCTCTAGGCAGAGTAAAGGCCTGTTCACACCAAGAATTATAAACTAGTTATTTTTATAAACTATAAAAATAACTATATTAGCATCAACACCAACAGACGTTAACATTCTATTTATTACAATTAGTTATGTTGCCTGTCGCTTTAAATGCTCAATCTCTATAAAGACGGGTGGATTCTGACTGGCTGTCAATGTTTTTATTGTTTATCAGCTAGGGAAAAAAAAACATTCTGAAAGTGATTCCACCAATATTGTCCTCCGTGTCGTTATCATTATAATTGTGGTGTGGAGGTTGCTATTCTCATAGAATTAGACTGATTATTAAAACTTTATAGTTATTGTTCTTGGTGTGAACGACCCTTAAAGGATTAGTTCACTTTTAAATAAACTTCTTCTGATAATTTACTCACCCCCATGTCATCCAAGATGTCCATGTCTTTCTTTCTTCAGTCGAAAAGAAATTAAAGTTTTTGATGAAAACATTCCAGGATTTTTCTCCTTATAGTAGACTTCAATGGACACCAAACAGTTGAAGGTCAAAATTAGTTTCACTGCAGCTTCAAATTGTTCAACACGATCCCAGATGAGAAATAAGGGTCTTATCTAGTGAAACCATCTCTCATTTTCCGAAATTTTTTTTTAAAGAATTTAAATTTTTTTTAAAAAGTTTTAGCCATAAATGTTCATCTTGAACTAGCTCTCTTCTTCTTCTCTATTAGAATTCCAGCAGTGTAGACACTGCTAAGAGTATTATTGCCCTCCACAGGTCAAAGTTTGAACTAATTGTTATATACTATTGAACTAGCATATTGCATATAAAAATTAGTTCAAAACTTTGACCTGTGGAGGGCAGTAATAAGCTTAGCAGCGTCTACACTGCTGTAATTCTAATAGAGGAGAAGAAGAAGAGAGCTAGTTCAAGATGAGCATTTCTGGTTAAAACTTATATAATTTTCAATTTTTTTCAGAAAATGAGAGATGGTTTCACTAGATAAGACCCTTATTTCTCATCTGGGATCGTGCAGAACAATTTGAAGCTGCAGTGAAACTAATTTTGACCTTCAACTGTTTGGTGCCCATTGAAGTCTACTATAAGGAGAAAAATCCTGGAATGTTTTCATCAAAAACTTTAATTTCTTTTTGACTGAAGAAAGAAAGACATGGACATCTTGGATGACAGGGGGTGAGTAAATTATCAGGAAAAGTTTATTTAAAAGTGGACTAATCCTTTAAGAGTTATTTCCTATAAATAAAACTATGTTTTATGTGTTGCTTAAATGTTTGATACTAATTTTAGATCTCACTAATGACGAGACTGGTGAAACATTTAACCAATTTCACTTGCTCATTTACACAAAAGGAGACATTTTGCTCATACAATATTATTTTTAGGGTGATCTACCCCTTTAAAGATTTCCGCCATAGTAATAAATGCTAAATGGTTTAAATCGCATGTGCTTGATACTCTCTTAGATGTTTATTGCCTTTCTGTATGCGTGTTTGTGTTGCACAGGTGGCAGCGAGGACGGATGGGGGAATTCGGAGACGTACCCAAGCCCTGTCTCGTTCCTCCAGTAAACGAAAGAGCCGTTTCTCCTCTCTATGGGGTCTGGACACTACCTCAAAAAAGAAAACCAAAGGCAGACCCAGCATTAACCAGGTTCACATCTGCTAGACATCTGCTACAGTCTGTTTATGACACATTTTACATGTGTTCAATAGAACAAATCACTGTTTGTCTAGCATACAATTTGCAAATGTAAGTTTGTATGTGATATAAGTGCATTAAAATACCTTCAAATGATCTCACGCATTTATGGCAGGACCCAAATGAAGGTTCATGAAATCATCCTTCCTTAGAAGCATATATAACATGTTATTCCGCAGATCATCATGTCAACTAGTTGTTTTGTCTCAACCTAAGGTGTTCGTAGACGGTGAAGAGCCGGTTAAGAGGAATCTCGAGCACATGTTTGAGGACACTGGAAAGGGGACACTGGTGAGGAGGACACTAATAATTCTCAGCATGCTTTACATAATTAAAACTGTCAAAGAGAATGCTGTCAAAGGCAGAATGCATAAAAACTGAGATGTTAATGCTGTGTGCATCTCCCAACGGGACCTGGAAAGAGCTAGAGAGAGTTAAGACGCCCAAGCTGGGTTGTAGGGCCTCGGAGAGAAGCGGCTCCTCTCCCACCCGGCACATCCATTAACAGCCAGGAGAGGACACAGATGGCGGGTGTTTTGGGAGGGGAGTGCGCGTGTGTGAGTTGAATGAGTGACAGAATGTTGGAGTGTTTAATGTATTGTCTGCATGTGTCTGCCAGTATGCGAGTGTGTTTAAGTCCCTCTGACCCATTTCCCGCTCTCCTTCACCATGTGTGGGCTTGCTGTCTCTCTATGATGGGGGACCACCATCGCAGCTACTCTGTGGGCAGATTGTTGAGGGGAAGGGGAGGGTGCTAGGCTGTCACCCGATAGTGTGGGATAAGCTATCTGAGCCAGGCAGCATGCCGTCACTGACAACAGGCCAGACCCGCTGACAGACCCAAGAGCCCCCAAAAGACCCACAATGCACATCCCAGCCGGTACACGTCAGCCCATCGATCACTCGCCAGACATCTAACAGCGCCGTTGTCAGACAGAGGCGCTGAGTATTGCACGGGGTTTGCCTTGCACATTGCTGTGCTTGGATGCCAAGTTAATTAGTATCAGATTAGATATCATCACATTGTCTGCTGCATCGATCCACACAGCCCTGCTTAAGTGTGATAAGCCAGATTTGTGCAAATATAACCTGAAAACTGACACCTCAGTAAATCTGCCTTCAGAGGTTTTCTGATATTGTCTTGTGGTAATCACCTTTCTAATGCATTTTAGTATTCATCAACATGAAATTGACCCTGTTTTCTTTTTTAATACACATTTCTGGTGTTATTGTGCACAAATTATCAGTAAAAATAAAAGAAGAAAATAGTCTTCTTCATCGCTGATTTTTCTGATCATTTAAGATGTGTAGGCCATTGGTTAATGTTAAAGGGATAGTTCACCCAAAAATTTACTCACCCTCAAGCCATCCTAGGTGTATATGACTATCTTCTTTCAGACGAACACAATCAGAGTTATATTATATCCTGGCTCTTCCAAGCTTTATAATGGTAGTGAATGGCACTCATGATTTTGAAGCCCAAAAAAGTTCATCCATCCATTATAAAAGTAATCCATACAGCTCCAGGGGGTTATTAGATGCTTTCTGAAGTGAAGCGAGCGATTCCCGATGGATGAAATCAAGTTCTGTGCTACATTTTAGGATTGGGCGATATATCGGCAGTCATATCGGTATCGGTCAGATAAGTGAAATAGACCATAAAATAGTAAAATATAAGCATAAAATGTCAAATATAATTCCAGATGGATGAAATCAAGTTCCGTTGTACATTTTTGGGATTGCGCGATATATCAGCTGTCATATCGGTATCGGTCCGATAAGTAAAATAGGCCATAAAATAGTAAAAACATAAGAATAATAATGTAAAATATAATTACAGATAGTTGAACTCAAGTCCTGTCCTACAGTTATATTGGTATCAATAAAGTAAAATAGGCCATAACACATAACATATATATATATATACAGACATATCTACAGACATATCTACTTGATATCTACTGTCAGCTTGGTTATCATTTAAAAATTAAAATAATTAAAGGTGCCCTAGATTCAAAAATTGAATTTACCTCAGCATAGTTAAATAACAAGAGTTCAGTACATGGAAAAGACATACAGTGAGTCTCAAACTCCATTGTTTCCTCCTTCTTATATAAATCTCATTAAATTTTGTTTAAAAGACCCCCAAAGAACAGGCGAATCTCAACATAACACAGACTGTTACGTAACAGTCGGGGTGTACGCCCCCAATATTTGCATATGCCAGCCCTTGTTCCCAACATTATGAAAGGCATTAGACAAGGGCAGAACGTCTGGATGTGCACAGCTGAATCATCAGACTAGGTAAGCAAGCAAGGACAATAGCGAAAAATGGCAGATGGAGCAATAATAACTGACATGATTCATGATAACATGATATTTTTAGTCATATTTGTAAATTGTCTTTCTAAATGTTTTGTTAGCATGTTGCTAATGTACTGTTAAATGTGGTTAAAGTTACCATCGTTTCTTACTGTATTCACGGAGACAAGAGCCGTCGCTATTTTCATTTTTAAACACTTGCAGTCTGTATAATTCATAAACACAACACATTCTTTATAAATCTCTCCAACAGTGTATCATTAGCCATTAGCCACGTAGCATAGCCTCAAACTCATTCAGAATCAATGTAAACATCAAAATAAATACTGTACTTACGCGATTAGACATGCTGCATGACGAACACTTTGTAAAGATCCATTTTGAGGGTTATATTAGCTGTTTGAACTTTTTTTTATGTTGTTTAAGGCAAGCGCGAGCTCTTGGGGCATGGAGCACGAGATTTAAAGGGCCACACACCCTGAATCGGCTCATTTCTAATTATGCCCCAAAATAGGCAGTTAAAAAAATGAATAAAAAAAATTCTATGGGGTATTTTGAGCTGAAACTTCAGACACATTCAGGGGACACCTTAGACTTATATTACATCTCTTAAAAAAAAGTTCTAGGGCACCTTTAATGCTTTTGTGTAGCAGTATATGTCTCTAATTTTCTTCGCTCTGAAATACATCACATTATGTAAGTTGGTAAGGTTGTGAATGCCATTTTAAGTTGACATTAAGCACATTCCAAAACAGTTTATTTCTTTTTTTTAATTTTTTTTTGGCAGAAGCACCAAGAGGGTTCGGTGAAAAGCCTCCCCCAACACAAGACGGACAATGAAGTTTGGGTACCCGACTACCTCACGCCATCCTGGGTCTCTTTACCTGACGATCGGCCCGTGCTGGCTATCATACAACCGGGGGAGACGGCCATGGAGGCCCTCGAGGCACTGTGCCGGGTAAATGTCATGTGTACTCGCAAACAAAACTTTTCAAATCAAATAGATTAGCTTGAATCCTGTCAAACTGAAGTTCCCAGAGGCAGGTGACTAGATGTTGTGTCCTCATCTTACCCATTTTAACCATGCTTTAATTACATAATTACTTTAATTACTTTAATTACAAAAACATAATTCCTTTCATAGTTTCATGTCGAACAGCAAGTTTCAATATGTCGCATCAGCCTACATTATTGTGACAAGATTAGCATATATAGTATGTAGTTCACACATTTTGAACCAATATAAAAATATTCATCTAAAAAACCCGAAACCTATTGATCGTCGGCTATTGATCGTCATCCTGCACGTGTCATCTTTTGTCGTGAGGTGTTAGCCCACATTAGCTACAGAAATGTCAGCTGTGACATTTGTTTCTTTCACAAACAAGATCACACTTTCACTATGCCGTCATCTTGCAGCCCATCTGCAACAATGAAGAGGAAATTAAATACATAAAACACACTTCAATATCATCAAAGCAGGGTAATCTTATGATTCATCCATGGAACCACAAACTTGCCCACCCCTCCTTTAATGCTGGAGTTGTTGAGAAAGTGCTAGAACTTTCCATTTCCCAAGGCAAACTGCTAAAGTGTCAGTGGATTATTTCTTCTTGCAGTTATCTTCCTGTTATCATTCTGCTGTAGTAGCTCTCTGCCTCTTTCCTTGTCCATTCTCAGCCTCTATCACCACAGAGTGTTCTAGAACGCTCTTATCCACACTTCTCGTAAATATGTCTTCAAACTTGAATGCCAGTGAAGCAATCACACTATAGTTACTCTGTCCAATTTTTTAATTTATTAGTCATCTACATGCATCTTTTTAGATAGCAGAGTAGCATGAAACAAGAATTCTAAATAAATTATCCTGCAGTGGAGGAAAGTGCCCGCACTAAATCCCAGAAATGGTTTTCTGTCAAGCCCTGAAATAAAATATTAACCAATTCACACTGGTGAACATAAAGTTAACATTCTCTGTCATGGACAATTTTTTTAAGCATTTTAAGATGGTTGTAAGTAACAGCACAGATTAAATGCTGACTTTTATTGCTGAATGTAAATTTCTTGATATTTATTTAGACTTCCTCATTTGTTAATCTTTTCTTTTCATACAGCTCTCTGGAATATGTTATTCTAAATGGTCTTTTCACTTTTCAAAAAGTGGGATAATGTACATTCTTTTACAGTTTATGTATTTATTATATATTTATATTTAGTGTTACATAATGTAATATAATATAATATTTATAATTTTTCCTGGTTCTCCTCAAACTTAACACTTTGACTATGGTAGCATGTTATGAACCGATCAACAGCTGCAAATGCATGTCCTTTCTGGACCATTGGGACAAAGAGAACGTTTTTTGATGAGGTTATTGAGTTCAGTACTTCTATATGAAGGGCACAGGGGTCTGAACGAGGCTCATAACCTCAGATGTCTCTTGAGGGCATGAGCCATGCTATCCATCCCCCGTCTTTCCTGCTGAGTGATCACACAGACCATAGTGAGCCACCATATCATATAAGGATTATTAATGTGCAGTCCGTGCAGCCAATGCTCCATAAACACAGTGCATCTAAACAAGTTTCATTTTTACACAATTTTTATTTTTAGTGTAAAACAAGACACAAATATTAATACTAACGTGATTACAACCATACAAACTTGTGTTTTTTCACTTCACAGGCTCACAAACTGGATCTTTCCAAGCACTATATACGGTTGAAGTTCCTCTTCGACAATCAGTTGCAGTTGTATGTCCCCAAACCCGAGGAGGACCTCTGTGACCTGGTGAGTCCAACGAAAAGAGCCTGTCAGCGGCCACAGCGTGTCCTGGACAGCTAAGAGCGCTTAGCGGTCACAGACGCAGCATGGGGTGAATTTATTAGACTGTGACGGGCTCTGCAATGTGCCGCAGATAGTATGAAGTTTTGAAAAGTTCTGACTGTGATGTAGGTTAAAGCGAGTCTAAACTCTCCGAGAGCGTTGAGGAGAGGCTGCTGCATATGTTATGAATTATGTAGAAGATGCATGTACTGCATAATGCACTCTGAATAGTTCTTCTATTCCCGTAGCTTAGCTGTGTGTGTGTGTGTGTGTGTGTGTGTGTGTGTGTGTGTGTGTGTGTGTGTGTGTGTGTTTGTGGAGTCTGGGGAAAACCACCTCTGCAAAGACTATGCAACCTCAAAAGCTAATTTACTTTACTCTTTTTTTCATGGTTGTTCTTCTAAGATGACAGAGAATCTTTGTGTTTTCCATGTCTCATCTCATCTTTTCACTTTCTCTCTGTAGAGACTTGACTTTCTCTTACTTTTATTCTCCCTGAAATGATCAAAGCCTCAGTTTTGTCTCAGGATCTCTTGAGAATGGGCTGGTTTTTATTTAGCGTATCTACACCATGAATTTCAGCAGACTAAGACATTTTCCATGATGTATATGAGCTCTTTCTGAAGTTGTACTGTAAATGAACTGTACATCCTCAGTGTGCAATATGATCAATGCGACGCTCTCTCTCTCTTCCTTTGTTCAGCTGTACAAAGAAATTGAAATTTGTGCCAAGACAACCAAAGTCATCCAGTTTGACAGAGATGAGTCCTGTGCCATAGGCTTCGGTAACAATGCTGTTCAGTTTATTTCTGTTTTTATTCCTGTGTTTGTTCCTTTTTCAGTGATTTATCTCTCATTCTATCTTTTCCAGGTTTCTCGGTGGTGGTAGTAGAGGAGGATGGAGCCCAGCAGCTTCATATCACTGATGTGAAAGCCGGAGGTCTGGCATTCGCCAAAGGTGTGTGATGAAACTCAACAGATAGCTGTTCTTCATTACAGCCAAGCCATATACAGTGTTGGGAAACTGTAGCTTGACATAATTATAACATGTTATATAACATATTTTAAAATGTTATGTAATTATATTCAGCTCACAACTACCCACAATAGTCATTCTGTGACAGAATTAAACACATCATCTGATTGCTAAAAATAAGAATTTACTTCAAAGAGATTAGAATCTGGTCTGGAAATGGATTTCACTTTTGTTTATGGGATGCTTAATCATGAAAACAGTTCTTAGATTATCTTACTGCCTCTATTTGGCAGCCGTTCCAGGTCCAAATCAAAACCTTATGCCGTCCTCCCCACTGTAAATGCCTCACCTGCAGTAGTCTGTAAAACTGCTGAGAAATTAGCAGGGGAATATGGAGGAGTCTAAACTGTGAGGACTGACCCAAATCTCCACTGGACTGGAGGAAAATCATTTAAAAAGCTTTCACATGAGCACAGGATTACTAAGAGGAGCAAATTAAAACCATTACACACTGCCAGTGATATCTGTGCCAAGCGAATGCGTTCATTAAGAGCAACCTTCAGAACGGGTTAAGACACTCTCTGTTCCAGTAAGTCCAGTTATTGAGTGTCAGAGTATTTTAATTAGTGGCGCTTGCTAAGATACGCATCGCTATTATTATTGCTCATACTAAGGGTCAGGGATTTGTGCTAAACCCCCAACCAAGTATTAAACCTGTGTGACTGAATGTGACCGAATGCACAGTATACAACTTACCCTGCTGCAAAAAAACAACAACATTTAAACCAGCCTAAGGCCTGTTTCACACTGCAAGCGTGAGCAGCGCATATTTTTTCGGCGCCCATGTTAACCAACGGATGCATTCACACAGGCAGCAGGAGCAGCGCGTAAGCATAAAGCAGGAGCGTCGCGTAAGCAGCAGTGAAGCGGGGGTTTCGGTGCCGAGTCTATTTTTGTTGCGCTGCTGACGCTCAATTAAAGTGAAAGCACACTTTTTATGGACAAAATAAATATAATTTCACACAAAAAGTGTTCAAAATGCACAGAATAAGCATGTTTTAACAAGAATTTGAGTATGACAGAAAAGAAAATTTAAGAATCAAAAATAATTATACAAGATTTACCCATTTAAAGGTACCCTAGAACTTTTTTTTAAAAGATGTAATATAAGTCTCAGGTGTCCCCTGAATGTGTCTGTGAAGTTTCAGCTCAAAATACCCCATATAATTTTTTTTAATTCATTTTTTTAACTGCCTATTTTGGGGCATAATTAGAAATGAGCCGATTCAGGGTGTGTGGCCCTTTAAATCTGGTGCTCCACGCCCCAAGAGCTCGTGCTTGCCTTAAACAACATAAAAAAAGTTCAAACAGCTAATATAACCCTCAAAATGGATCTTTACAAAGTGTTCGTCTTGCAGCATGTCTAATCGCGTAAGTACAGTGTTTATTTTGATGTTTACATTGATTCTGAATGAGTTTGAAGCTATGCTACATGGCTAACTGCTAATGCTACACTGTTGGAGAGATTTATAAAGAATGAAGTTGTGTTTATGCATTATACAGACTGCAAGTGTTTAAAAATGAAAATAGCGACGGCTCTTGTCTCCGTGAATGCAGTAAGAAACAATGGTAACTTTAACCACATTTAACAGTACATTAGCAACATGCTAACGAAACATTTAGAAAGACAATTTGCAAATATCACTAAAAATATCATGATATCATGAATCATGTCAGTTATTATTGGTCCATCTGCCATTTTTCGCTATTGTCCTTGCTTGCTTACCTAGTCTGTTGATTCAGCTCTGCACAGATCCAGACATTAATGCCTGCCCTTGTCTAATGCCTTTCATAATGTTGGGAACATGGGCTGGCATATGCAAATATTGGGGGCGTACACCCCGACTGTTACGTAACAGTCTGTGTTATGTTGAGATTCGCCTGTTCTTTGGAGGTCTTTTAAACAAATGAGATTTATATAAGGAGGAAACAATGGAGTTTGAGACTCACTGTATGTCATTTCCATGTACGGAACTCTTGTTATTTAACTATGCTGAGGTAAATTCAATTTTTGAATCTAGGGCACCTTTAAACTTGTTTTTAATTATTCATATATATGGCATCTGGCTTTTTTCGCCGAGTTTGCTGTCTTGTAAACATGTGCACGCGGCAGATGATATAAATCACAAAGCTTACCAAGGATTTTATTTATTTATTTATTTTTATTTATTTATTTACGTTTATATGAGAATGTTGTACACCTCCCCATGTTAACAAACTTTCAAGACTCAAGTTTATAAATAACCAACTTATACAATTTTTTTATAGCTGTCTTTGTAAAGAAATGCTCTATGTAGCTTGAAGCCGCTGCTGTGACACTGTACAAACGCTTGCAGTGTGTAGTTACGCTCATGCGCTGCTCACGCTTGCAGTGTGAAACAGGCATAATGCTGGTTTTAACTTGTTTAAGATGGTCATCCAGCCTGACCCATTTGGTTTTCAGCTGGTTTAGCTGTCTGGTCTTCGAGCCTGACTAGCTGAAAATTGCCCAAAACCTAAGCTTAGACTAGTTAAGGCTGGTTTAAAACATTTTTTCAGCAGGGTTTTGTTTCGGTATCATTAGTAATTCTACCCAGAAGGCCTTTCAAAAGTGGCAGTGTACAAGAAAATGCTTGTCTGGATGAATAGTAAGGCAGATGGATGCAAACCCAAGTGGACAGTGACTAGTGCAGACAGCAATTCTCTTTTTTTTCCCTTTTTCTTGGAAGAATATGCCCCAACAAAGCATTGGCTCATTAGGACCATGTGCTGTCCAAACTGAATGGTGTGTGTGTGTGTGTAAAATACACACAGACAAAATTGCTGGAGGTAATACTCAAATTCAGGACAGTTTGAATGCACAGCACTGGGGGCGCTTGTTGATGACATCACCCCAACATTCATCATCACTTTACTGCCTGGGGCAGAGCAGAGCCATCCAATGAAAAAGCTTTATTACAGCTGACATTTTGCTTCATGTAAAACTGGGTCACACTTCAGGCAGTGTGCACATGCATGCATGTGTGTAAATCCATACAGAATTCATAAAAGCTCAGGAACAAAGGGAAAATTCAGCTCCTGCAAGAGTTGGGAGGCTGGACATAGACGTCAATAATCAATTAAAGTGGCAGTCCTGCCTAAAGAGTGTTAACTGAGCTATTAGAAGCTAATTGAGCAGCTGATGTGTTGGTAATTGATAATTAAGAAAGGGGGAGGAGCAGACAAGGTTTTTCTTTGTTCTCATCCTGTGATGTATAACATACACAATAAATCTACAGTGCTTTTTAATAGTAAGGATGTAATCATTTTCTAACATGGTTATATGAATAATTAACTTTTTGCATTAATAGTTAACCTCTGACAGCATAGAGTTTTGTACTTCTGTAAAGACAACAAGGTCGTTTTTTAAAGGTTTTAAGAGGAATTCAAGAACATATTTGATTGCCTCTGTGTTTGAGTGATGTAATACAATTTTGAAGGGTTGCAAACTTGATTTAATTTTTGTACAACATTGTGTGTTCAGGTCTGCGAGCAGGTGATGAGATTCTGAAATTGAACAGTAAGCCGGCGAGTGCTTTGGAGCTGGCAGACATGCAGGCTGCGTTTTCTCTGCCCTCTCTCACCCTGACTGTCAGCACGCTGCCTGCTACCGATCCACACCAGCTGTGCCAGCTGCCTCCCCGCCGGTCGGATGGGGCGCAGGACCTCTGCACTGACATCTTTTCCCAGAGTCAGGGTAAACCTCATCACCACTGTCTTATTTTTTTCATATATTTGCATATTTTATTGTCATTAGCAATTCCAGTTGGTACCACTAGTTGATGATGAGACATTACTCCAACATTTAAGTTCTTTCTTTCTTTCTTTCTTTCTTTCTTTCTTTCTTTCTTTCTTTCTTTCTTTCTTTCTTTCTTTCTTTCTTTCTTTCTTTCTTTCTTTCTTTCTTTCTTTCTTTCTTTCTTTCTTTCTTTCTTTCTTTCTTTCTTTCTTTCTTTCTTTCTTTCTTTCTTTCTTTCTTTCTTTCTTTCTTTCTTTCTTTCTTTCTTTCTTTCTTTCTTTCTTTCTTTGCAACATTTAATTAAAAATACAGTTAAACAATATAAATATAATTTTAAAATAAATGTTTTCTGTTTTAATACAGTAAAAAATTAAAAATGTAATTTATTCCTGATGACAAAGCTGAATTTTTAGACAGTCTTTAGTATTATTTTAGTATAATTGATAAAGTTTTTGTTTTTCATTTTAATTAGCTTTTTTTCTCACTTCCTGTTTTAATTTGTTTTAGTATTTTTGTGTTTTTGTCATTTTTATTTATTTATTCTTTAATTTGTCTAAATATTTGTTGTTTCAGTACTTCAACTTAAAACTTAACAAAAATGAGAGATAACAACTAGCTGAAATAAAATAAGTTTCAGTTAAATGTTTTATAGAAATAATATTATATTTCAAGTAATTAAAAAATGTTTTTATGGTTTTAGTTTGAGCAAACAATAATAACCCTGCTTCAGTGTCACATGATCCTCTATCATTCTAATATGCTGATTTGGTGCTCAAGAAATATTTCTTATTAATGTTAAAAACAGTTGCTGCTTAATATTTTTGCTGAAACCTTGATACATTTTTGGGATACTTGGATGAATAGAAAGTTCAAAAGAACAGCGTTTATTTGAAACCTTTTATAACATTATAAATGTCTTAACTGTCACTCTTGATCAGTTTAATGTGTCCTTATTGGAATAAAAGTATTAAAAGTATTATTTCTTTAAAAAAAAAAAAAAAAAAAAAAAAAAAAAAAACTTACCATCAGTACTTAAAGGATTAGTCCACTTTTAAATACACTTTTCCTGATAAATTTACTCACCCCCATGTCATCCAAGATGTTCATGTCTTTCTTTTGTCAGTCAAAAAGAAATGAAGGTTTTTGAGGAAAACATTCCAGGATTTTTCTCCTTACAGTGGATTTCAATGGCTACCAACGCTTACGCTGAATATCCTACGCCTTCCCTATTCAAGTTACGGAAAAAAAATCATCAATACGTTCGTTCCGTAAGTAGAATAGGGAAGGCGTAGAACATTTCAGCGTAAGCGTTATGAAGAATGCGGAAGCGGAAAGTATGTTCAAGGCGATATTTTGTTTATAAAGCATAAATGGTTGTATTTTTTTTTTTCGAAAATGATCGATCGATTCGCTAGATAAGACCCTTATTACTCATCTGGTTTCGTTTAAAGCCATTGAAGCTGCACTGAAACTGTAATTTTGACCTTCAACCTGTTGGTAGCCATTGTAATCCACTGTAAGGAGAATAATCCTGGAATGTTTTCCTCAAAAACCTTCATTTCTTTTCGACTGAAGAAAGACATGAACATCTTGGATGACATGGGTGTGAGTAAATTTATCAGGAAAAGTGTATTTAAAAGTGGACTAATCCTTTAACCTGTGGCTGGTCCTGCTCAGGGGTTCTCAACTCTGGACTTTCCTGCAGAGTTTAGCTCCAACCCTAATCAAACACACCTGTACAAGCTAATCAAGGTCTTTATAATTACTAGAAAGCTACAGGCAGATGAGTTTGATCAGGGTTGAAAAGTGAAACTCTGCAGAAAAGTGTATTTCGAGGGCCAGCGTTGCCCAGGTCTTGTTGCTCACCCAGTCCCTGTCTGTCTCCATTGCTCCCCCTAGAGGACATTCTGGATGAAGGTCTTGGCCTGGTTCTCCACAGCCCCGATGACACAGTGGAAGACAGGATAAACCTAATGGCTGAGAGCCCCGCCGACAGCCTGGAGGATGAAATAGACTCGACACACAAGGTTAGAGACCACCTGCCATGAAGATTCATCAAAAAAATGTCTACTCAAACCACCAACTGTCTGTCTGGGTGAACTGTACTAGATTGAGCTTCTGGTTTTGATTCACAGAGCATGTCACCCCAGTTTCTTTTGTGTCAGGGCCATCATGTATTTACGTTCTGTGGCCTCTGCTGTTATTTGGGGTGGGTAAATATAGACTCTATTTTCTGATATGAAGGGTGTCATCTGGGGTCAGAGGCTGACTGAAATCAGATGGCTGGTTAAGAGCTTTGTGTCATGTGATCTAAGTGACCTTTGATTTTAGAGACCGCAGCAGATGGGAAGACAGGTTGTCTGCCTTGCGGATCTTCACACGTACACACACACTCATACTCTCACACAGAGTGTTAGTGATGACATAGTCCGCTTGATGGAGGTCAAGATCAGAGATGACAGTGTAACCACTTACATAAGGATGGATAAAACTTGTCAACACACACTCGTACTTAAAGATCCAAAAGTCTGAGACCACTAGTGAGTGTGCTCCTATGGACTCTTTTCACAGGCTGTAATGCCACATTTCTACAGTTGGTAACATCGCAAATCTAGCAAAATTTGTTTAAAAAAAATGTAATGTACATTTACAATTTTACTTTGTGTTTCAAATTCCAGAATTTTGGCTAACGCTGATGCGTAAGTGTTTCTAAGTGTTGTCTTTGCGAAGGGTCAATTAGTGATCTAGAAATATTCCAGAATCATTTCTTTATCATTTTCATTTTATCATTTTAATTTTGAGTCCCAGATTTTCAATGTGGTCTCAGAGGTTTGGACTACACTGTATAAAACACACACTATGCAACTTCCACTTCACACTGCAATGTTTTTCTCAGGGTAAATGTCATAAAGTCGGTCCCAGGATTGATTAGTCTCTCTCATGACGGTGCAAACTTTCTTCTTTTCCCCTCTATGTTTGCTCTGTAGGTCAGTGTGATTGCTTTTCTCTGTTTATTGACCTGATGTCTGGCCTCTTTTTTTTCTTTTTTTGGTCCTCTTTTGTTTCTCTTTGTACTTTTTTTTTTTTTTTTTTTTTTTTTTTTTTTTTTTTTTTCCCCTCTCTCTCTCTCTTCGTGTCCTTGTCTGTCATACCGACACTGCCAGCCGGCCACAGTCTCCCTGGCCTGTTTTCCAGCACACCATCTGTTGCAGGAACACATTTAGCCCTAATAATTCACCCACAGCAACACCACATTCTGTCAGAGCGTGTGTGTTTGTCTTGTCCCGTTCCCCTCTGTCCCACCCAAGTGTCATGTTGTTGAATTAGTTGGTAGGATGTCAGTTTTGTGCTGGTAATTGACATTGTGACACATGAAGTTGCAGGACCACACCACATACTGTAGATAGACTGTCATGAATGCTCTTTTTGGACAGTCAAACCAGGGCAGGGAGAGTCTAATTCTGGTTTACTGCTTCTCGCTCCGTTGTGGCAATGGTTCTCGCACGCACATGTGATGCGAAAAGGACACTGTACTAAAATACTGACAGTTTCCTGCAATACTTATTCTGCTGAGGCGCAATACTGCTACCGAATGTACAGTGAAACGCACAGCGCGATCAGTGTTGTCCGATTCCTGAATGAAAGGCTCTTAAGAACCGGTTCTATTTAGAGAGTGAAAAACACACAGCGTAACCAGTGTGGTAATGATTCCCAAACAAATGACTCTTATGAACCGGTTCTTTAAAATGAACCAAAAAACACAGTGTAACCAGTGTAGCCTGATTCCCGAACAAGCTACTCTTGATTCACTTCAAGTCTATCAAACAGATACTGTGCAACTAGTATAGTCAGATTCCTGAACAAATGACTCTTATGAGCTGGTCCTTTAAAGTGAATCAGAAACAGGCAGTGCAATCACTGTAACCCAATTCCTGAACAAATGACTCTTATGAACCAGTTCTTTTTTTTTTTTTTTTTTTTTTCTTTCCATACACGAGAGACACTCATTACACCGGTGCATGTAAACGTCATTAACAACTAGTTGTTCAGTTCGGTTCCGTACACACTGCATAGAATTTCTGTTAATGCTGTTGTCACTACCTGTATTTTTCGGGAGTTAATTCGGTTGTAGAATGCGGTTGACACTATTTTACTGAACTGTGTGTGTACAGAACACGATTAAGCACTAAAAGGTGAACTGACAACCGAATTTAGCTGTAGTGTGTACGTGGCCACAGATTACAACTAATTATGAGACTTAAAGGTTTAATTACTGGCTGATCCACATTGTTTTATTACAGGTATTTTAAAAAGATCCATTTAATAGTATTTGTTAAATATGTAAGGCCAGTTATTGGATTGCATTTAAGCCACCTCTAAAAAGTAATTAAAAGCCTTTGTATAAACCTTTTGCAAGAATCATTTTAAATTGATTTACTGAACAAATCTCATATAATTTGGCAATGCAGTGGCATTAAAAAATATATATAATAAAAAAAGTGTGTATATATAATATAATATAATATAATATAATATAATATAATATAATATAAATATGTGTATGTATGTGCTGGTTTAAACTATATGAGGACCCTAGTCTCATGTAGCCAGACCTTCAGACTGACGGCAGAAGGTCTGGACTCCATAGCAGCTTTTCCTGGCAAAGAGCCGCCCAGAGGCCATCTGATTGACATGTAAAGCAACTAGGGGTGTGACGAGACCGGTATCTCACGAGACGAGACTCGAGATTGAGTTCACGAGACAAGACGAGACAAGATTTTTACACACTATTTTTAAGAAATCCTCAATGGCGAAATACATGACTAGAAAAAATATTCTGCAGGTGTATTTGAAATGTTTTAACTAATCATCTTGTAATTAATGTCATTTCAGTTCTACTTTCTGAGTATGAATTATCATATGCAGTAAAAGACAACAATAGGCTACTCAAGTACTGTAAAAGGTTTTGCCACAAACTCAACTGACTGACTTCTCTTCTGTATGATTTCAGTCTCTTCAGACCTTACTGTACATGATTTATGAGCTTCTACAACTTTTGAACTCCTAACTGAACTCCTTAAGGAAATTTTGGAAATTTCCACAAACTGATCATAGAAATAAAAACAGTATAAATAAAAATGGTAACACTTTACAATAAGGTCTCATTTATTAACATTAATGTATTAACCAACATCAACTAACAATGAGCAATATATGTGCTACAGTATTTATTAATCTTTGTTTATGTTAGTTAATAAGAATAGTCATTGATTGTTAGTTCATGATAGTTCACAGTGCATTAACTAATGTTAACAAATGAAACCTTACTGTTTGTGCTTAATAAGATTAAGAGAAAACTGTTATTCATTTTTATGGTAACACTTTACAAGTTGAAACCATAATCGCACCCTCTCAATATTCAAAGTGCAAATAAGACCAACTTTTTCTTTGATACAGAGCTAAGAGATGGTTACAACTACACTGCCCAGCCTAAAATAGATTTCATATGGAGAGATATTTGCATTCATAAGGGAGCCGCTTTCAAAATGTGGGGTATTGAAATCGCGTTTGAATGCGCGCGCGCGTTTACTTTCACTTTCAACGATCGCGCGTAACTCTGTAAATATGTAGCGGCGGCGACCGTTATTCAACTGAATTAAATGTTTTTTATTTAAATACAAAGCAAAACGACAGTGGAGGCGTAATGTAAACGTAGTGGTGGCATATTCTTTCCTAATCATCCTAACACTCTGTCACGGCAACATCACGAGACTACTTTTCGCCTCGACGAGAAATCTCGTCACACTTTACAGACACGAGATCTCGTCACACCCCTAAAAGCAACCAATCACAGTTTGTTTTGTTTCGCATCATATTTAGGGGCGTACAAATGAAATGTTGATGTCCCTAAAATCACAGATCTGCGTGTAAAACTCTTGGATGTATTTTAAAGAGTCTATGCTGCAAACGTGTCTTTAACTGAAATCCTGTAGAATTCAACCAATCAAATGATGGCTTCAAAACTGAAGTGTTTCTAATTTTGTGTGCCATATGCATCAGATGTTCAGCCAACGGTCAATGGGCGTGACGTCTGAGGCTGAGACTGAGGACCCTAATGCTGCCTTCACGTGCTATTGGAAATTTCATAATTCCCACTTCAGAAGTTGTGATTATGAGCTTGTTGCATTCAAGTGCTTTATTGTCGGAATGAACAGGAATCATGGAAGGCACCCGGTTTATTCTTGCCTGTTCATTGGGAAAATCTTATTAAAACCAAAATTATATTTAATGTCCCATACACTGACAACCATATAGACATTCATCATGCTATCTAGATAGCTTGCTGACAGTTTTGTAATATCAGTCAAATGCAGGCTATTTTCACTGTGTATAAAACATAAAATACACTTCAAATGATTATTCATATAGTAAATATGCAATGCATTAATGACAAGACAAGACAATCTACCTGTTGTGGGAGGAGAAAAAAAACACTAATAAATCATACCTGTCAGAGCAGTATTTCTCCCCTCTACCATGTTTAAAGTTTATGGCATGCCCATCACAGGAATTTGGGTATCAAAATTATTTCCAAACTTCCCAGTGGTAAACTCGACATCAGAGTGCGTTCCTGTGCAATTTTTACTTAGAAAACTCGTATTTATGATAATTCTGATAGCACGTGAAGGCAGCATAAGTCCTTACTGTAGCCTGTATTCAGGTTTTAGGCCACGCCCCCTACATAATGAGGACATGCCGATGTTAATTAAACTTGTATATGCCAAATAAACATACTAAACTTTTTTTTTTTTTTTTTTTTTTTTTTTTTTTATTAAAAACGTAAAAAAAGCAGAACGTTTTCTATGATGGGTAGGTTTAGGGGCTAGAAAATGTCCCCTGACAGCAACATAGTGTCGGCACAGATCCGGCCTACATCTGGTCTGCGTATAATCCACATGTACCAGATGTGGGCGGGATCTGGGGCAGACTATGTTGCTGTCTGGGTCATTAGTTCAGTATAAAAACCATTACGGCTATGGAATTTTCTCATAATCATAGTACCAATGTGTGTGTTCCTTAAAACAACTATGGGGATCAAAGGAAAACTGAATTAGATGATGATGATTATTATTATTATTATTATTATTATTATTATTATTATTATTATTATTAGCTCTCTATTCAGGCAATTGGGCTTCATTTTACCAAGTTTACACATTTTCTCATGTCTATTCTGTTTTTGAGTTCTTTAAAAGCACAACTGAAAGCTTTCTCTTACACTGTACTGTCTATTGTTCTGTCAGAAATGTGTATTTGATTGTGGTTTTGACAGAAAGACGGGCAGGGAGAAGCTGATTCAGCTGGGCATAATTTATGAGATTCATTTTCTCTCATTCTCTCTCTTCCCATATTAATCACACGGCTGGTTATCGTTATTATCTCACGTCACTTATGTTTTCTTTTCTCGCTTTGAGACGAGGGAGAAAGAGAGGGGGACATCTCCTTTAATTAGCTCTGCATTCTAATTGCTTGATTATGCACATCAATTCGAATCGCTTAACGCTGATAAATTATGGAGAAACCCGCCGGAGGAAACAGACAACCTAGAAGACAAAGGACAGGAGGACTTCATTATTTTTCCAAGCTTGATAATGACTGCATGTATCTCACAAAGGGTGGTGCAACATCCTGCTAAACCCAAAAAGTTCTTCCCCTGCCAGTCTCTAGACTTATTTACAATGCAAGTTCAGCCAGCCGACCAGTTCTGCCCTCGAGTTATCACTCTTGAGAGAAATACGAATGCATGTTCATGGGTTTAGGCTGTTAAGTGTCTAAATATTGACTTTTCACATCCGTGTGTGTGTGTGTGCGTGTGTGTGTGTGTGTGTGTGGAAAGGAGAAGAGGTTTGTACTGCAGGATTCTTTTAATCGTGATTGGTTTGAGGATGCACATGATGTGGAGCTTTATGCTTGTTACAACCTGCATCCCATGAAATCTCCTGAGAAATTTATGGATTTGCATGTTTTTCCAGTCGTAAATGCTAAGAGGCGCTGCAAAGCCGTTAAGCTTGTGTGTAAGGTGAGTTGTGAGAGAAAGGAAGAGAAATTGGATAAGCGAAGGAGTTTCTTGACTTGGGTATAACCAATGCTGTTCTGCCATTAAAGCAGAGCTTTACTTTCATATTTGAGTCCATGAGCTTCAATAGCATGCTTGCTAAACGTTAAACTTGTCTGAAAATGCAGTGATGTTTAGATAACCATGGATATAATTCCACGCACAGTTTTGAAAAGTGAAAGCTCCTTTAAATTGAATACTGTTTTGTGTGCAGTTAGGAAGTCTGTTTCGGAGCCTGATAAGGGCATTTCTCTGCTTTCCAGAGAAGGAAACATTCCTCTTCCTGACTTCTATGAGTCTGCGCTTTGATAAGATGAGTTAACAAGCCAATAAAGGCTCAAGTGTGACTGTCTGTCATGCTAACTTTCTCTGAAGATAGACATTAGCTATTCAAATAAAGCAAGCAGGTTGGAACTCGTGATGAAGCACTGGCTGAATGGGTGGAGATTTGATTGTCATTTAGCAGTATCTATGATTTCCAATTTGGGTTTTGGTGTTTAACTTTTTGAGCCATTTTCATATATACATACAGTACAGTCCAAAAGTTTGGAACCACTAAGATTTTTAATGTTTTTAAAAGAAGTTTCGTCTGCTCACCAAGGCTACATTTATTTAATTAAAAATACAGTAAAAAACAGTAATATTGTGAAATATTATTACAATTTAAAATAACTGTGTACTATTTAAATATATTTGACAAAGTAATTTATTCCTGTGATGCAAAGCTGAATTTTCAGCATCATTACTCCAGTCTTCAGTGTCACATGATCCTTCAGAAATCATTCTAATATGCTGATTTGCTGCTCAATAAACATTTATGATTATTTTCAATGTTGAAAACAGTTGTGTACTTTTTTTTTTTTTTTTTTTTTTTTTCAGGATTCCTTGATGAATAGAAAGTTCAAAAGAACAGCATTTATCTGAAATACAAAGCTCCTGTAGCATTATACACTACCGTTCAAAAGTTTGGGGTCAGTAAGAATTTTTATTATTTTTTTTAAATGAATACTTTTATTCAGCAAGGATGCATTAAATCAATCAAAAGTGGCAGTAAAGACATTTATAATGTTACAAAAGATTAGATTTCAGATAAACACTGTTCTTTTGAACTTTCTATTCATCAAATAATCCTGAAAAAAAATATTGTACACAAATATTTTGTACAATTGTACACATTAAATGTCTCTTGAGCAGCAGATTAGCATATTAGAATGATTTCTGAAGGATCATGTGACACTGAAGACTGGAGTAATGATGCTGAAAATTCAGCTTTGCCATCACAGGAATAAATTACTTTGTTAAATATATTCAAATAGAAAACAGTTATTTTAAATTGTAATAATATTTCACAATGTTACTGTATTTTTAATTAAATAAATGTAGCCTTGGTGAGCAGACGAAACTTCTTTTAAAAACATTAAAAATCTTAGTGGTTCCAAACTTTTGGACTGTACTGTATATTAGTGGTTAAACGGATGGTTGTTGATCCGTAACGACCAAGCCCCACGGTTCGGCACGCATGTGATTTGCGGATCAATTGCAAGTTTAGCCGCAATAAAGTGAAAGGTTATCATTTGCACGTGTTTTGTCTTGCTAGTTTACACATTAAATAGATATAAAACCATTCCA